>NC_140938.1:48618319-48839383 GCF_014529385.1 Adiantum capillus-veneris
AAAACCCAAAGTTGAAAAGAAAATCTTAGTGGTGAGAAAATTCTTTTAATTTATAAATTTTTTTGTTAAAAAATTGTTTGTAAATGAAAAGAAAATTTACAAGGAAAAAAATTGGCAAGAAAGTCATCAGATCCTTAAATGAAAAGACCCATTTATAAACTAAACAAAGATAAAATATAACCTTTCTAAAACTTATAAACTAAACAAAGATTAAAAAAGAAAAAAAATCAAGTGGACATTAAATAAAGGGACCAAATTACAAAGACAAAAAAATCCATTTACATTATTGAAAAAAAATTATAACCTCTATAGAAAGACCCATATACATTATAAAACAAGCTCACTTGACATGTGTCGCCAATCCATGATTCTTAATCAACGGTTCAAAAGTGCATCAATTAGCCTATGAGCTCATCTATGAGGTGGGTCATGGTTGTCCTGCTTAGGTATCTAGTGGTGTGTTTGCAATGTCTCATGAAGATAGTTATGACTTGACCATAATATGTGCCTCTCTTGCATCACCCTAGTGGACGTGGTCGACAGCGTGCAGTGACTATATCGAGTGTGACTCAATGGCAGGGATGTAAGGTATGTGGTAGAGTGGCTCTGCCACTATTGATTTGGTGGGTGTCGAAATCAGTCACTGCTCTTTGTCTGGGTGCCTTTGGCGGAGGTGGTCTCAGGTCTCATACTAGTACTGTGTGATGTTTCTGGAGCCCCAAAATGAAGAGCCCTAGACATCTTTGGTCCTCATACTTCATGACATGACCAAACATCTATCCAATGGGATCAATCCCAAGTGGAACCCTCAATTGCTTATAGAGCTTGATACTCACAAGAAGTTTCGGACAAGTTCTCACAATATTTCCCACATTGTGACTTACCTCAACATCATGAGCTTCTGTGAGGGAGGCGCTGCATACCTAGCTAGGTACGATTGGGGACAGGGGACCGGCGGCCCGGTGTGGGGGGGGGGGGGGGGGGGGGGGGGGGGGGGGGCGGTGGTCCCCTGCCCCCAATCGTACCTAGCTAGGTATGCGGTGCCTCTCGAGCAGAAGCTCATGATGTTATACATTGTATGAAAAACACTGAGAAAGACTCCGTTTTCCTACATGAGAAAATTTATAAATCTTCTTGTGACTAAAGCTGATATGTGCCACTTATAAACGAATGATTGAGAGCTTGAGACGCTGTTAAGCGCTTTCCAGGATCAAGTATCAAGCTTTTATTCAGTAGATCTTTGAAGTCCTTGAGCATTTTTGTATCATCCAATGATCCTCCTCCAGTTACCAAAGAATCAATCCCCTTTGGTTTGACATTCACCAGCAAACGTTTGATGCCCGTTTTGGTGGCTGGATCTTCTTTAACTGCACAGAAATTGTAGTCCTGATCAAAATGTGCCAACATAAAATGAGCCTTCTTCAACATCTTCTTTGGAAATGGCCCCTTCACCTCCATGTGTAGCCTTAACATCTCATTATTGGTTCGGCCGGGAAAGAGTACCTTGCCCGTAAAGAACTCGTACAAACAACATCCGACCGACCACATATCCAGTGGATGGTCATAAGGCAATCCCAACATTATTTCTGGGGCTCTGTAGAAGCGGCTCACAAGGTAAGGGGTAATCTCATTTTCCCCTCTAAACATTGCAGAGCCAAAATCACACAATTTCAACACATTCTTGGCTTCATTGATGAGCATGTTGTCAGGCTTGATGTCACAATGTAATACTCCACAGTCTCTTAGGTGCTTCAAAGCAATAAATAGTTGCTTTGCATAAACTCGAACAGCACCAAGGCCAAAAGCTGTTTTCCACACAAGCTTCTTCAAAGCTTCTCGAAGATTCATATGCATGGATTCAAAAACCAAGCACAAGTGATTGCGGTAAACCGAACTCGTCAAAAGACCTACGCAATGCCGTGTGTTCTCTGGGTCTGCTCGGTGCAACATCTCGAGTATCTTCAGCTCTTGTTGTCCACACTTGAGCATCATATCATTGTTACGAATTATTTTGATTGCGACCTCCATGGTATCCTTTGTGTAAGGATTCAAAGCCCTCGCTCTTACTACGCTTGAAAAGACTCCTCTACCATGCAAGGCTACAACTTCAAAGCGGTCATCCAGCACCTCACCAATGTGATGGCAATAGTAGCCCTCTGCATCATCCCAATTATCACTTAACCTACTCGTCCATGAAGCCAAATTAGCATCACACTTCACAAGATTGTGACCTCCAACAGGTGATTCCCCGAAAATAAAGTCAATTTCGCTCTCGGATGTGCCTTCATCAAGACCGCGGCCTGGCCTCTCTGCCAAAACATTTTGCAAAGAGTGATGACCAAAGTCCATGGAAGTATTCTTTTCAAACGGTAGATTTGTGTCCTGATCAATGGAGTTGTTTGCCCCCGTTTTAACAGTTTCAACATGTTGAGATTGCTTGTACTTTTCAAGAATTTCTAGCCTTCGTTGACGACTTTTCTGCACTTGATCGACCTCCTCTAGATTGTCTTGATAATCTTTCTGAGTTTCTTCCTCTCTTGTGGTCATGAAGTCCACATGTGTGTTGTCTCTTTTGCCACTCCCAGGGTTCTGTGCAGAGCTCTCACCTCTGAAATACCTTGATTTTGAATTAGATCTTCTTCGTTTCTTATCTACTGACCTTGACGTTGAATTGTTGCTTCTTCTCTGGGAGGACATGGCAATGGGTAGAGTGCTGTGGGAGCGAAACTGGACCAGCAATGCTTTTTCACCTTGATTACTTGAAAGGACCAGCTCTCTTGAAATCCTGTGCTTTTTGAACCAAAAAGCTACACCATATATGCAGCTACGGTGCTTTTCCGTTTCTTCATCGACGTCACGCCTGCGCGAGCTCAACTGCTTTCCTCAGCCCCGTCTCGTGAAACATCGTTTGGGCGGCCACCAAAGCCCATGCCCATATTGTTAAAAAAAATTTGTGTGGCCATCCCGTATGGGCACGAGGTGATCAATGGCCCACGCTTATTTCAGGGATTGGGTGCAATTTGGGCAGTCCGCCGATGTAGATGGTGCACAAAACATGTAAATTTGGGCGCCTCCCTGCCTCTCAGATTCGAGCCCAAGACATCACCTTTGCAAGCCTATCACCTTAACCACCTCACCTGTGCGTGCTTCTTGAAAGCATTGGGCAATGTATTTCTTCTATGATGAACCCGTCGCATTGTAACCTCGGGTCAGTTTAGTAAACTCGGGCAAATTGCATCGCAAGATCAACGGCCCATGATGTCCATGCTCCTCAAAAAGGCGAGGGCCATTGATACCCTCCTGCCCATGCCCGTGTGAGAGTGTGCTGCATGTGGAACATATTGGCTCTACTTCACTCATCTTAGGGAGAATCTCTGAGATTCTCTTCTTTATTCACAAATGCCTGCGGTTTGGTTTCTCAAAAGTGCCGAAAGGATTCGAAGCTGAGACCATGTCCTCATTTGTCTATGCCTTGGCTGAACTATCCATCACGCCAGCAGTGCAACTTGCCAGCATAAGAAAATTGCAGCCCAGCCCTCCTGTCTCCACCCCTCGTAGACATCCTCAACTCCTTGCATGGATACCACGTCACGTGTGTGTGCGTCCTCCTCCCTAGCCTTCTGTGTGTTATCCGTCTTCCTTTTCTTATGTATGCTCTCTTATTCTACAAGGTACCTGCACTAGACATCGGCTAATAAAATTATTTTCAAAGTCGTAGGTTACTACTGGCTCTACGTGTATTAAAATACAATAGTACAAAATATTCCCCTCCATCTCACCTTTGCTTGCATGGGCAGTCTTGTCATTTCCTCCCACTCGCCTTCGTCCGTGCAATAGCCCTATCACTGCCAAATTTCCTCCTCGTTCACCAAGCCTCTGCCTGATGCCTACTACTATATGAAGTGCAAGGTTTGCAGGACACACACACACACACACACACACACACACACACACACACACACACACAGAGAGAGAGAGAGAGAGAGAGAGAGAGAGAGAGAGATAGTTCTATTATCATCCTCGAAGGTCAAATATGACCTATGGGACCAAATGAACAGGTCATGTGGTGTGAGTGGAGGTCATCAATGACTCTCGATGCTCAAAAATAGCTGAAATGAGCGTCGCAATAGAGAGTCCACATCGTGGTTGGGAGAGAAAGGTATGCAAGGAGAGCTCATGGCTCAATATATGGGGAAAAGAGGACCTAATGTGGTCAAAAGCTGAGCACTCAAGTAGTGTGTGGTACTCACTCTCTCGCACTTGATGAGGGCATAAGTTGCAAAGTCGATTAGACTCCTCGCTAGTGCCCCAACATCCTGTCTCGCAGCATAGAGAATGGGAGCTAAGACGAATGGAGGCAATGGTGCGGATCGCACTCAACGGGATGGGCTCAAGGATGTAGGGATGGGCTCGGTTACCTCGTTCGGAGAAGAAGAGAGATTTGTAGTTTGGGGCAACGTGTGTGGTGTAATGGTTGAAGCGAGAACCTCCGGATTTCTCCCAAGCCGTGATACATTGGCGTTGTAAGAAGCTCTCGTTAACTTGGGAGTCGATCGACGCATCCTTGACCAAGTGACATGCATCACATCTTCCAAACCATTTCTAGATGTCAAGCATCCACCCCGAACTTAGTATTTGACTCTTGCATGTCTTTTGGACCTTTTGACTTGCTTCATATACGATTCTAGGAAGTCGATGCAAAGGGCTACGTTGTGACTTAAGCATGTACTCCACAACCCTTTGCATGCCCAAGACCTCAATGGGAAGCTATGCGGACTCAAGAAGTAAGAGCATGTAGGGTGTTTGTGTCTTGACTTGGAGAAAGTTGGTGAGAAAACTCTTTTGAACATTCTCAAACACTTTCCAAGTAGACTTCCCAATGCTTGCACCCCACACCTCCACTCCATAAAGAACCATCGGTGTCACCAATGTGTCAAAGAGGTACTTTTTGAGAGCCCAACACTTGATCTCTCCAACATTGCACATGTTCTCAAATGCATAATAAGCCCTCTTTCCGGCTTCCAAGCGACGCATTGCACAATCCTTCCATTTATAATTGGATGGAACCTCAAGGCCAAGGTACTTGAAGTGATCTACCACTTCAAGTTGCTCATTGTTGTATACGATGCATGGATTTTTTCATTGAGGATCTTTACAAGCATAGCCTTGGTTTTGGATCCATTCACGATCAGCCCACTATCGAGGTAAAAGCGTTCCAAGACACTCATAAGCTTTTGTGCATCTTCTAAGGTATGTGCCAAGAGCACTACATCATCGGCATAAAGCAAAAGCATGATCATCGCATTTCCGATCTTAACCTCTTCTATGCCTTCTTGCTGCATAAAATCAAGAACCATGCATTCCAATTCATCAATGAGTAGCCCAAAGAGGGTTGGGGAAAGTGGGCATCCTTGTTTGACATCATGGTGCTTGCAAAAAATTCTGAAATTCCATCTTCCATACATAACGAGATATCACTTTTTGGTAGATGCAAAAGACTGCATGCATAAATTCTCTCGGCACTTGAAGGCTTTGCATACGTCTCCAAAGATTTCCTCGTGGTACCATGTCAAAAGCTTTTTTGAAATCCACAAAGTAACAATACAACTTTTTTCCTTTCAATCGAGACACTTCCATAAGAACTCGAAGAGTGACAAGGTGATCAATAGTGCTATGATGCTTTCAAAAACTTGCTTGGCCAAGCGCACGTTTGCCATTCTTTTCAGCCCATTCACTTATCTTTATCTCCATGATATATCCAAATAACTTTGCCATCAAAGAACCAACCATTATAGTGCGATAGTTGTTCACATTGTTTACATCTCCTCTTTTGTGCAAAGGTTTGATCCAATTTGCACTCCAATCATGAGGCATGCCATGCTGAAGTGCAATGTTAAACATATCGCATATCCAATATCGTGTTTTCTTACTTGTCCATTTAATCATTTCAGCCTTGACACCTTGAAGGTCCCCTGCCTTGCGAGAAGCAAGTTTCTCAAGCGCGTGGCATACATCTTAAATGGTAAAGAAGGGAGACATAAACGGAAGGGAGCTACAACACTCCATCTTATCAACATTGGGTTGCTCATAGAGGTTATTGCAATGCATATACATATCCTCAAGAGTCAAGTCACCAAAGCTCTCAACGCGCTTGCCTTTTAGATTTTGCCAAAACTTGCCACATGCATGTGCTTTCTCTTGCGCTAAAAGAAGTTGTTTTTTGACTTCCCACCTTCTCCTCTTCTTTTGAACAAGTGCTTTGTATGTGTGTGAACATTCCAAGTAAACTTCCTTGTCTTTGCTTGCATCCAATCTTAGCAAGTGTTTTCGGGCTTGACTACATTCCATGTCAAACGGTTTCTTCTTGGGGCTACCTTCTTAGACCTTTTGCAAGACATGTGTTTCACCAAAAATCATTCCTTCGCACAAGAGCAAATTACTTCTTTGAAAACTTTCCACTTCCATTCTAATGTTGGGCTCTCTTGATGCTCTATCATGCTTAACATTTGGTCCACCATATCAGCATAAAAGTTGGAGTCATAGTGAGGAATGTAGCAACCAGCCACAAACATGACTTGACCATTTGGTGGGCTGATTTTCAGCCATAAGTAGCGTTTATACTTATCTTCTTTAACAAAGAAAACATCTTTCAAACCCTTTTTGGTCATACATGCTACGCCTCCTTGGCCTCTTCGCTGCTTTGTATTTTTGGCCCACATCAAAGAATGCACATCGTATTTGTCAAATCGAAGAATTCGTTGCGCATTATGCTCCCATGTTTCAACAAGAAGTATCACATTGGAGTCATTGGTAAGCTCATCAATGCCAATTCCCGCATTCCATGGATACCCGTTACAATTCCAAAAGCTTATTTGCAAGTGTGAGTTTGTCTGATAGATCATGTGTCCCTATTTGTTGGGTGGACTTGCATCCTCCTCAAGTGGATTTTCTTCTTGAGATGACACCTTAACCTTCTTGCTTCTTTCCTCATATGCTTTGCTACGTACATTTTGTTGTATAAGAGTGCGATCCTCATATACATTACAATCCGTTCCTTTGAGGTAGATCCAACTATTGTCAAGGACGATCTTTCTCTTTACCTCATCAGCCATGGTACATACAATAGGTCTTTCTCTCGAGCGAGGGACTCCTTGTTTTTCAACTCGATGTGCACCATAAGCCATGATTCCTGACATGCCAAAGTGTGTAGCAAAAAACTCTTCAATAGAAACCGCAAGAGATTGAGGTGTTTCCATGCTTTCCTCCTTGATTCCACAAATGACGATGCTCTTCGAGCGATTTTGTCATTCTTGCAATTCTTGAGTGTCCACATTCTCTACGTTTTTTGCTTGGACAACGGCTTGCGTGATAGGAGATGTAAAAACCACATTATCCTTACATATATCAGCCCATGATTTGGATGCATTTCTCATCTCACATACATCATGTTGTATTCTATCTATCGTTTCCTCTTTCAATACATGATCACTCTCAACTTTGCTCAAGCGCTCTTTCAATACATTCATGTCAACAAGAGAGCGTTTACATTCTTGAACTTCATTCTCAAGATGCATCAACCATGTTTTTTGTTTTTCAAGAACCTTCTTGAGGTGCTCATTCTCCACGACGAGGACTCTTAAAGTGCCATTCTCCATTGCAAGTGCGCGCAACTCTTCACCTTACTTGTTGACGGTTTCTTGTAATGAGATCAAGTAAGCCATGATCATTGCTTCCGTTGTTGTAGACGATGTGGTTGGATTAGCATCTAAATTCCTTGGAGATTTTGCATCATTCACCATGGAGAGTGTGGATTTTCCACCCTTGCGAGTTTTGTCTGACATTGCTTTCAAGTCGGCAACAAAAACAAAAAGTTTTGACAGTTTTTTCAGTTATGAGATGCTGTTACAGCAAAGCCTTCCATTACACAGAAAAATTCTATCTTTACATCAATGTGTAGAGGGCTTTGTGCTCTTCGATTGAGGCTATAGATCACCTAAATCGGAGTTCAAATGAGCGAGTTATGGTCAAAAGAGTAAACCGTTGTCTACTAGGTCAAAAACGAGAGCGAGCGAGAGAGAGAGAGAGAGAGAGAGAGAGAGAGAGAGAGAGAGAGAGAGAGAGAGAGAGAGGTGTTGTCAAGCAAAACATGCTCTCTAGCAGCTACTGACTTGCCAAGGTAGGGCGTGGTTCAAGGATAACGAAGTAGGCAAAAGGGGGAGATGAAGCAATAGAGGAGCAAGGTAGAGCTTGGCACAAAGCCGCATTGTGCACAGTGTTATTGCATGCAAGGACTTTGACAGCTTGGTGGAGCGATAGGAGAGTAGTGGTTGTGGTAGTACGTCCACATAGAAACCCTAGCATGCTTCGCTAGCCATTGCTAAAAATAGAACAGAGTTTTTGATTTCCGTTGGGGGGGGAGGGAGAGAGAGAGAGAGAGAGAGAGAGAGAGGGGGGGGGAGGGGGAGATGATAACACATTGATTAGATGGTATCTCTCAAGATTCTCACTAATTGGGATTTAAAATGAATTGCACCCTTGTTTTCCAATTGGTACCCAAATTTTTAATATTGCCTCAAGGTCCATAGCCCAAAACGCATATCCAAATAGTGATCAAAAGAAACATTTACCCCAACAATACGCAAATCCTTTTTAAGTCAATACTCAAGCAGAACTTTCTTGCAAAGCAAAATCTAAACATCCTCCTCTCAACCGATTGTCTTGATTTTCTAACTGGCTCAAGGCTAAGCTAAGCTACACATTTCGTGAACGATAGCTTAAAAATTCTTTCACATATCATTTTTCCTGTTATAATTGGCCCAAGACAATGGGTTGCACTCTAAAAGCAATGTACGTGGACATGTACGTGGGGGCTTGATCCTGCTCTTCGGCATCAACCTCACACTACCATTTTTTGGACGGGGGGTGTGTCCCTCCTTCCAAAGGGGAATGAAGTCCGCCAAGGCAATCTACGAAGGTGCGGTTGGTGTTTGCTTGGTACAGTTGGTGATTCCATGGTTATCTACTCGTGGTTTGTCTAGCTCGACAATGGGTTATACAGGGGTGGCAGACGTGCATCTTCCTGGTGGCATTGTCGATCCTCCCATTGAAGGTGCAAGGCTCTCCTCAAAAGCCTGGGGTGGATGTGTTGTCTTCGGCTGATGTTTTTTGCGATGGTGATGGAGCTCTTAAGCTCCCCGCTTATGGCGGTATGCTCTTGTGTTCATCTTGATGCTTTGTCTTGTAATGGACTTCCCCAGATTTGTTGGTGGCGGGGTGGCTCCTCTATTAGCCGGAACTTTGTAATTCTTTTTGGTCACCATATGTCCGTCTGAACTCATGGATGCCATTGCTCTGGTGAGCATGGATTGCATTGTGATTTTTGTGTGGTTTTCAATATATTTTCCACTAACAGTCTCTTAGTTTTGCGGAAAAAAGGAGAAAAAAAGAAAGGGTAAGTTAAAGTTTGGCCTTCAAATAAACATCCTTCACTAATAAGCCTTACAAAATTTCCAAAATCGTACCACACAGTATTGACTCCATCCCCAGCAATATAAATTACTCCAATGATACACATTGTTCGTGCGGTGACGAGTTCGACAAACAAACGAACGGCTTCGAAGACAACCAACACAACAATTTAACCGTCGCCAATCTGAATACAAAAAACGCACAAGCTTTTCATTTCAAAATTGCATCATTCAGCCATACACATTGTTCGTGCTATCGTGAGCTCGACAAAAAAACAATACCTTCGAATACGGCCAAAACCAACACGGCAAAGTGAAGCACGACTCTAAGCGTGGGAGAATGGGACCATCTTCACAAAAAAACGCAACGATTCAACCGTCGCGAATCTAAATACAAACAACACATGAGCTTTTCATTTCAAAATTGCATCATTCAGCCATAAACATTGTTCGCGTTGTCGTGAGCTCGACAAACAAAACAATACCTTTGAATACATCCGAAAACCAACACGGCAAAGAGAAGCACAGCTATGAGCACGTAGAACGGGGCCAGCTCCACAGAAAAATGCAACAATTCAACCATTGCAAATCTGAATAGGGTAGAGGAGCCAGTTTAGAGGCGTTGAAATCTTGGCGCCTCTAGCTCGAGCTACACACAACCATTTTAGGCGGGGGAGGGTGCATCTGATCCGTCATGACCTCGCGCATCTGTAGCAAAAGATGACAGTCCGATTGCTACTCCATAGATCAAACGCGACAATGATTTCAAAATCCTTCGTAAAGAAAATGAGGGCGAAATAGAACACTGTCCAGGGGATAATCAGGGACGCGAGCGCCAACAAGGCTTGAACCGTTGCTATAGCAAATGAGGCTTCACCACGTCTACTGTAAACCGTCCCAACTTGGGCCACTTGTGCTCCTAAATTGGAGCCTTGTGTTATTAAACAAATGGGAGGGGATGGGTCCTTAAACAGGCACCGGGTTTTTTACTGGCTCCTCTACCCTACAAACAACGCACAAGCTTTTTATTTAGAAACTGTATCATTCAGTCATAGACATTGTTCACGCTATCGTGAGCTCGACAAACAAAACAATGCCTTCAAATATGATAGAACATCACCAGCACAACAAAGGAAACCTATTCCATCCGAAACGAAGAGAAGCATGGCTTTGAAGACGACAAAAACACGACGAGCTCGACAGAAAAAGACAACAATTTAAATGTTGCAAATCTGAATAGAAACAACACACAAGCTTTTCATTTTAAGACTCCACCATTCATTGGCAAGTTTGAAACTGATCGCATTTGGCAACACAGTCTTGTGTTACTCTGTAGATTATATATACATGGTCTCAGCCCTTTAGACTTGTTGGGCTTGCATACAAAAGAGGCTACATGTTGTTCCGATTGAGAGCGTTTGAAAACCAGCATACAAGTGCATTAAGTCTATCTAGGTGCACTTTCAAGGAGACGACTTCATTTTGTAGCATCAACACATGCTGCTTTAGCTTAGCTATTTTGAGATTAGCTACATAATTATTGGATACAAGGTTTATCTGTCCGTGATACTGTGTAATATGCTCCCTGATAGATGTCATAATAATCAATACCTAATTCTCCTGAATGATTTTCTCATGTTAAACTGATCATTTAATATGGGGAAGTGCTAGGGGAGAAAAAGCTAGAATATTGGTTAAGCTAGCAGACCAGCCACAGTAGGGATCCAAAGGAGAGAAAATAGGGATCCAAAGGGGGGGCCATCTGCAAAAGAGCCATGTGAAACAATGGGCTAAAAAGACCCTAAGGTTCAGCCCATTAAGACTTCCAAAATGCTAAGGTTCCAAAATTCAAAGGTTGTGTCCAAAGGTCAACCCTAGGGAAATTGGATGCTTTGTGTGTGACCAAAAAGTCTTTGCATATCCCTACATGGGAGGGGGCGAGCCTTGGGAGTAGGGGATGAGAGAGAAAGTCACACACACACACACACACACACACACACACACAGGCTCCCTTTACACAAAGGGAATTAGGGACACATGTCAGCTCCCTAGCCCAAATGCCCACAAGGTGTGCCCAATTCCTATTGGATGGCCTTGGAGGTGGACCAATGAGAATTAGGCTAGAGTAAATCTAGTTTAATTAATTTAAAAACCCTTAATAAAAGAACCAATGAGAATTAAGTCTCCTAGAAAACTATTGGACAGTCTCCCAAGGGGTCCAATGAGCATTCAAGAGCCCAATGGCTCGCCTGATTCCTATTGGCCAGGAGGCAAAGGGATCCAATGAGAGTTTAGTTTAATTATTAAATTACCTAAAGCTCTCACAAAAGGGGAAAGGGGGACACATGTCAGAAGGCTATCACTTATGCTGCTTAATTGTGATAGGCTTGACTTGGGGAGGTCCAATGAGGGTTGAGCAAGAGCAAATAGCAAGAGGGCTCGCCCAAGAGAGAGAGGGGGCTGATTTTTGCAAGGCATTATCCCACACACACTCACACAATCTCATGTGTGAAGAAAGAGAAGACTATCTCTTCCCAAGCTTTAATGGAGAGATCATCACCTACTCCAAGCTTGTGAGATAGAAGCCTACATCAACACACTCTTGGCATGTGGATGCAAATCCAACCAAGAGCCAAGCTTCAATGCATTCTCATCTCCTCTACCAAGCTAATTACTAAGCTAAGCTATGCTAATATGAGTGATTATGTGAGGAGATGTACATCTTTCTCGTAAGATACTCCTTCTTCCTCTCAATCTACTCTCATACCCTGCTAGCTCTCACCATCTTCGAAGGTGTGTGAGGTCTTGGGTCTGAGAACGGGGATAATTAAAGTTGTGTTTGCTAAGTTTTTTGCTTAGTGCATGAAGCTTTCATCTTCATTGAACTATCTAGCCTTGAAGGAACACAAAGAATTGTATTGTACAATGTCTCTCTTGATGGGAGAAACCATAATACAAAGCCTTTTGGAGGGGGGACCGGCTCCATGCAATTCCGGTCCTCAATTGTTGTCAATAGCTTAATTTCTCTCTCTTTTGAAGTATTGTTGATGCTATCTAACTAGGTGTTATGCTTTTTGTTGCTCTCTCCACCCAAGCACTCTTGTAATTCTCATTATGAATCTATTCTAATGAAATGCCCACTATGTTCATGCTAATTTCCGCTACACATAAGTTTTTAGACCATTAAATGTTACATTGGTATCAGAGCACAAGGTTTCTATTTTCTTGCTCAAGAAGGGAGGTCCTCAAGCTAGCTATAAATGGTTGGTATTATTAATTTCCTGTGAGTAAGTAGAATAGGGATTTTTCAGCCTTGCAGTGCGTCTGCCTTCATGCAGTTAACGAGGCATCACCGTCGAGAGAAATGTTCTTAATAGTGGAGTCCTACGGGGCTTGCCTACGGCTTAACCACTATTGAGCTATTAGAAGCTTGACAGGAGCCGATGCTGTTTTGGTGACGAAAGACCCTCTCTTCTATTCCTTGCAATTAATGGTATTCGAGCCGCGGGTACAGTAGCTTGAGTGCTTTTTCTAAAGGGGTAAAGAGGAGTAGCAACTAGGGCTTGAAGTGCCAACGTACACCTAAAAAGTTTACACCTAAAAGTTGTTAGAATGGCTGACAATAGTAAAGAGAGTGAAATTAATGTTGATAACTTTGATTTTGCTCATGAGAAAGCTACTAATGATGCTTCAATGCTTGTTAACTATCTTGTTTCTAGGCTTCAACAAGCCATGGGCAATCCATCTCTCCAAAGTGAAGTGCAACGGCAGCTCTGTGCTCACGGGATTCTCCAAGCTCATCACCATGACGAGAGAACACCTAGGAAGCCTCCTTCCCAAAAGAGGTCTCTCTCCGATTCGGGAAGAAGAAGAGAATTTGTACGAAGGGCTCAAGAATTTACTTCTTGATGATGCATCTCCTTCCCAAAGGAGAACTCAAGAGCCTCCATCGAAGGAACGAGAAAGAAGTGAGTCTCCCGCCACCTCGGCAGAGATGGCTCCACGAAGACGGCGGGCTAAACGCTCTCCATCACCACCAAAGCGGAGAAGACCATCACACTCTTCTCCACGCCATAATTCAAAGAGGGATGATAAAAAGCAAGAGAAGAAAAAGGCGAGAAAGAGTACACCCTCTTCTCCATCTTCTTCATCCTCTCCTCTTATGAAAGTGATGGTAAAGACGATGAAGATCAAGACAAGAAAAAGGCGAGAAAGAGGTCACCCTCTTCTCCACCTTCTTCAAATTCTTCACCTTCTGAAGAAAGTGATGGTGCAACCTTTGAACCATCAAAAAGAAGAGGCCATAGGAAATCCTATGCCGCATGGAAGAGGTCGTCTACGTTGAAGAAATTCAAAGAGGGAGGGAAGAGCATCTCTTTCCTTACCTATGATGGTACCTTTGGTGCTATGGACAAAGTCTTGGCTTTTATCCAACAATTCGATGCGGCATTTGGAGATGAGGGCTTCACGGAGTCCTCTAAGCTATGCCATGTAGCTATGCACTTTCAAAAGTTTGCCAGGCAATGGTGGTCTAGCCTACGAGCCAACGGTGAAGCTCCACGAACATGGAAAGATTTAAGAGCTTCCATTATGAAGCAGTTTTTGGCCACCGATGCCAAAGACAAAGTACTCACCGAATGGCGAAGCTTAAAGCTCTCTCCCAATGAATCCATCCACAAATATGTAGACAAGTTTTGGGACCTACAACTCAAAGCCACTGTCTTTAAAAAGTTGGATTTTGGAGAGCAAAAGCAACAATTTTGTGCCGGCTTAACCGAAGAAATGGCGGAGTATGTGAACTCCCAAAGGCCACGTACCATATTGGCGGTAATACACCATACTATGGTGGCCTCTCGAATCAATTTTCAAATGGGGGCTAAAAGAAATAATAAGCCCCCGGAAAACAAGGGTTCCAACGAGCCTAAGGGGAAGGACAATGTCCAAAAGTCTCCTAAGGGCAACTCCAACAAAGCTAAAGAGAAGGGAGTTTACAAAGGTAAAAACAAACTCTCTCCTGAAGAGCTTGAGCGTTATCGCAAGGATAACCGGTGTTTCAAGTGCGACGAACAAGGGCATACGTACCGCGCTTGTCCCCAAAGAACAACCGCCAAGATCTTCCTAGAGCTTCCTTGGTTGAAATCCAAGAGGAGGAGACTCACCAAACTCACCACAAAGGATCTCTTCTATGCCATGCTTGGGGAAAGGTAAGAGAACATGATGCTTTTATTCTCTTTGACCCTGTTTCTACTCACAATTTTATATCTATAGAGTTGGCCACCAAGCTAGGCATACAAGCCTACGAGATGGGAGATGTCCTACCCGTAGACAGTGCGTTCAAGGGGCAAGAAGCTTCAGTCACTCCCTTAATCGGGAAATTGAGGCTTCATGTCCAAGGATATGTGGACAAAGAGGACTTCTTTATCTCTCCTCTCAAGCATGAGGATGTAATCCTAGGGGCACCATGGTTTGACCGCCTGGCTGCCGATGTTAAATTTCTTGAAAGGAGAATCTCCTTTAAGTTCAGGAAAAAAGACATGTATATAGATGCTAAGGAAATGGGTAACACTATTCCCATTGTACATACACCAGCTTTGAACAAGTCAATAAAGAGCTCTATTTCCGTGTACATGATTTTTGTTAAAGACTCTCAAAATGAACCTAATACTTTAGCAAAAGAAAATAAAAGCAACCAAAAGGAATTAGAGTTATCCAATTTTCTCAAGGGGTTTCAAGATGTTTTTATTGACGACATCCCTTGTGAGCTACCTCCTAAACGAGGTAATGATGACCATGCAATTGAACTTCTTCCAGGAAGTTCACCGCCTAACAAACCTCCTTATAGAGTTTCTCAAGCTCAACAAGAGGAGATTATGCGGAAAGTGCATGAGTTAGTTGAGAAGGGCATGGTTAGGCCTAGCTCATCTCCATTTTTCTCACCAGTGCTATTAGTGCAAAAGAAAGACGGCACATATCCTATGTGTGTCGACTATAGAGCACTAAATAGGATCACTATCAAAAATAGGTTTCCCGTTCCACGGGTAGAAGACCTATTTGATAAGCTACAAGGATCAACCTACTTCAATAGGACTGACCTAAAAAGTGGCTATCATTAAATAAGGATAGTTGATCAAGACATTGTAAAGACCGCAGTTCGCACCACATTTGGTCTTTACGAATACATTGTCATGCCTTTTGGCTTGACCAATGCACCAGCCACATTCAACCGCTTGATGGAGAAGCTGTTCAGGCCTCATCGAACCTTAACTGGAGTGTTCTTTGATGATATTATCATCTACTCTAATTCATTAGACGAACACAAGCAACACCTCCATGTAATATTTCAAGTTTTAAGAGAGAATAAACTTTATGTTAATCGAAAGAAAAGTGAATTTTTCTTGCAAGAGATTCAGTATTTAGGTCACATTATCTCTCAAGATGGCATCCAAATGGATCCATCAAAGTTAGAGGTAATAAAAGGATGGCCTAAACCAAGGAATCTTCATGAACTAAGAAGCTTTATAGCTACGTGTGCATACTATAGACGCTGTGAGCGGGATGGAAACACACACAACTCCTCTATAATGACCCGACACACACTCTTGGGATGATACACACACACATTATGGGGCACCACTCGGCTTACACAACTAGCCTGGCCGAGACAGGAAACACACAGACGGAGTGAGAAGAGAGAGATTTCCCACTTGCCCACTCAACACTCACACATACACACTCACACACACACTCTCAATTCAGCTCAAAGGAGGCAAATTGTTGTTGTTTAGACTCAATGAAGCTCAGCCCAACACCAATGGGGCAAATAGGTTACACAGTATTGAGGAAATACACCAGGTACAACCACAAAGTTAAGCAGAGGCTTCACTCACCGGAGAAGATTACACAGAAAAATAGAAGAAAATATGTTAGGAATTTGGCAAAATGAACAGCGCCATTGCGTCCGGAACGCCCAAAAACCCCACCCTACAATGTCACAGTGCTCAAATCAGACCTCGGATGAGCAGTTTAGGGCCAAAAAATGCTCCAAAAACAACAAAAACACACTTGCGGCTGTTCCTCCTCTCTTCTCCACGTATTTTCTGGTCTTCTCTCAGTTTTTTCAATTCCCACACTTAGCTTTTTAGTTGGTCACCCGTGGCCTTTTAGATGACCTCAAACGGACCCCGAACATGCCAAAAGCTGACCTCGCAGTGCATAGTTGTCACCTTTTTGCATCATCCGCACACCTGGCACTCAGTTTTTCCAAATAATGCATCCCGCAACCACATGAAGTGGCCCCAAAAAGTGGTCCTCATGATGACCTTTCTGCATAAGTATCACAAGAAAACACCCACGTTGTGTCCGTACTTCTCCGCGTGCAAGTATTGACCCCGTTCGACCTCTTGACGCCACTCGATGCCATCTGACGCACCTACTTACCTCATGTCGTCGGCCCGCGGATAGCTTCTTCGAGAAGTTTTACGCACTACCAACTCCTCTTTATTGTAGAAAAAACATAGTGGTACTGGTAATAGTGAAAATCGATGCACTATGTACACCCTGTCCTACCTGTACACATGTGGGCCCCACGTAACCACCTGGCTCTGAAAAATGGGCAATTCTTTATTTGATGCACCATGCATGTATATGTACATATCCACAATCCCTTGCTCCAAAAAACTCCTGACTTGATTTGCCCATCCTCTAGCCTGCTAGATCATTCATGATCAGCAACAACAAAGAGAGATATGAGACTCGCCGCATCACAGGTCTCCTCATCCCTCACCAACACTGCTTGATCCACAGACAGCTCATCTTGCTCCACCATCATCAATCTAGCATGATACAATTTAAGACGCAATCCATGTACCCTTCACTTATGTAGAACACCATCCAGGTTAGCCAGCTGATATGTGCCATTTGGAAAACACTCCACTACCTTGAAAGGGCCTTCCCACTTAATTTGAAACTTCTTTTGGAAGGTGTTGTCCAGCTTATTGTTGTAGCGCAAAACCAAGTCATGTTTCTTGATACCCTTACTTTTGACCTTTTCATTTATCTTTGCCAAAGCCTTATCTTGCATCTGCCCATAATGCTCCAATGCGCTCATCCTATCCAACTGGACCTCTTGTAACTGCAAGAGCCTCTCTTTGAATGCATCACTAGGAGGCCCAAGCAACTTCTCTAACATCTTGACTGCAGGCAACTCTACCTCCACAGGCAATAGTGCTTCCTTTCCATACACCAAATGAAATGGAGTAAACCCTGTAACTGTCTTCACCGAAGTACGGTAAGCCCATAATGCACTAGGCAATTCCAAATCCCAATTCTTTCCTTGGTGCTCTGTCACTTTAGAAAGAATTTGTACCAACTCACCATTGAATCTTTCATTTAAGCCATTACACTGCGGGTAATAAGGAGTGGTATGCTGGTGCCTAATCTTCATCTTTGTGCATAAGAAGTCTAGCAGTTTAGCTCTAAATCCTAGCCCCTTATCTGAAAGTAGCTCTAATGGCACCCCAAACTTGCAACATATTTCATCATACACAAATTTTGCCACATACTTTGCAGTGATCTGTTTTACTGCTATAGCCTCTGCCCATCTAGAGAGATAGTCCACTGCCGTCAAGATATAGCTTTTGCCCCTGCTTGTGATAGGTAACGGGCCTATTGCATCAATCCCCCACTTTTCAAACACATCAAACGCCATAATGGTTTTTCGTAGCTCTGGCTTCAACACTCTCTTCCCAAATGCTTGACACCTATTGCAAGACCTACACCAATGGTGAACATCCTTATGCAAACTAGGCCATACATACCCCTCTTGCAAAATCTTATGCAAGGTGATCTTTAGAGCAAAATGGCCACCACATGCACCTTCATGATTCTCTTCCAACGCTCTATAAAGCTCCTCTCGCCAAGGTACACGTCTCAACAGGAGATCAGCCCCTTTCATGTATAAGACATCACCAATGAATTTGTACCTGTATGCTCTACTCACAAAACCATACTTCTTAGACTTCTGAATATCCTTTGGAATAATTCCTGTTAGCAAAAACTCCTCTTCTTGAGCCAAACTTTCCCGGCCATGATAAAGAGGTAAAGTGGTCCTCAACACAAATAGCTCCCCAATCATGCCTTGAGCTGCTTGATGTGCCTCTCCATTTAGAGCACGTTCAATGTGTCTGATGCTCCATGCTTTGAACTTTTTTAATAGGCCTTTAATTATGAAGCACATTTCCTTCAATGAGGTGTTCTTGCTCTTCCACACACCCAACACTTGCTTCACCACTAACAAGGCATCACCTTTTATGCTCAACCTTCGAACCCCATGCTTCAAACAAATGTGTAATCCGGATTCCAGAGTAGCATATTTAGCCTCATTGTTACTATGAGCATCTAATTTGAACCCTCTCTTGCATACTAGCTTCCCCTCTGGATCATAAAGTGCTATACCCCCTGAAGCTGCATCATAGCTCTTTCTGTATGAACCATCAAAGAATAACACATGTGCATTGCTGATCTGTGGCACTTCTTCAACTACCTTTCTCACCACCTCTTCCTTAACAATAAGGGGATTCTCCTTGTAGATCAACAAATCAGCTAGGGTAGCCCTTGTACTATCTTCCACAAGAAAAGAGAACTCAAATTCTTGCAGCTCAATTACCCATTTCTTCACCACATTTGACATATTAGTGCCATTAATTAACTGTGGCAAAAAGGCATAACTCGTCAAGAAAACAAAAGGCCGTGGTAGCAAGTAATGACGAAATCGTCGACAAGCAAATATTACACTGGCCATCACTAGCTCTACTTCCGAGAACTTTCTCTCCGCTACCAACTTCACTCGGCTTGCACAATACACTGGCCTCATATAATGGCTGCCCTTCCCCTTTTGCAATAGCATGGCTCCAATGGTATCATCCCCTACTGAGGGATTTACATAAAAAAACTTTCTCCCAATCAGGAGCCTGCATGGCTGACAACCCCCCTAACACCTCTTTCACCTCTTGAAACACTTCTTCACACGTGTCATCCCATTGCAATGGATCATGCTTTGCCACTTGTTGTAATGGATAAAGAATCTGAGAAGACATGGAATAAACCTTGCCATGTACTTCACTTTGTGTATAAAGGTTGCCAATTGCTTAGTCGTAGGTGATGGAAGAAGAATAATAGACTTAACCTTGTCTGGATCAGCCTCAATGCCATTTTCTGACACCATGTGGCCCAATAACTTCACCCTTGGCTGTGCTAGATGACATTTCTTTGGATTTAGTTGTCCTCCACATTCATCATATCGAGCCAATACCATCTGCAGCTTCTCATGGTGTTCAGCCCTACTGCTATAAACACAGAAGTCATCCATAAAAGCTTTAACACAACTACCAATGAATGGTTCCAACACCCAATTTGCTCTCTCTTGATAGAAGGAAGGTCCATTTGACAACCCAAATGGAAATACTGTGTAGCAATAGCAGCCCCATGGCGTAATAAAAGTGGTCTTTGTGCAGTATTTAAGAGCAATCTTCAATTGAAAATAGCCTGAAAAACCATCACACACACTGTACCTCTCATAACCTGCCACAGAATCCAAGATCTGATCTATGAATGGAAGAGGATATGGGTTCTTCTTAGTGGATGCGTTTAAGGGTTTAAAATCTACACAAATTCTCCACTTCCCATCCTTCTTTGGACTGACTACAACTGGACTCACCCATTCTGTGGTCTCCACAGGGACTATGAACCCTGCCTTCAATAACTTGTCCACCTCTTCTCGCAAGGATTCCATTTGCTCTTCACCCATACTTCTTATCCTTTGCCGCACTGGCTTAGCACCTTCTTTCAGCTCTATATGCATCTCTTCGCCCTTGAACCCTCTGATCTCTTCATATGAAGTAATGAACAAATCAGGATAACTAGCCAGCATGTGCAAATATATATCCTTCTCCATAGCTGAGAGGTCTCCACTGATCATTTGTGTCATCAATTCTTGCTTCTTTGACAACTCAACCTTGGTTTGCATCAGCCCTTCAATCACTTCATAAGGCCCTTCACTTTCATCTTCAACCTCATTCGCAAATGCAGCTAAACCAAACTCCTGGATTTCTTTGTCCATCAAAAGAAATGCAACATCAGCATCCTCATCACTGCTGGTAGTGCTATCACTGTCCTCATCTGTCACCGTAGAAGAGTCTTCATCACTAGAATCATCCTCATCTTCATAAAGCTCCTCTAATCGTTTCCTTGTGTCCATATTATAAAGCTTCTTGGTACCTGTATTTCCATAGAGGCTAATTGTACCATGTCGCCAATCTTGAACAGCTCCCACTGCACGTAACCATGGTCTGCCCAGTATAATAGGATATGCTCCCAACCCTGCTGGCATCACATGAAAATCAACCACTACCTTTGCATCATTTGCCTCCACTTATAAGCTCTTTACAACACCCAAGCATTTTACTTTTTGATGGCTTGCCAATCTGATCCGAAAACCTGACACCCCAGCCACTGTGAGACCCATCTTCTCAACGCATGAGTGTGTTATGACGCATATTTGGGCTCCGCCATCCACATAACCTTGTCCCAAATTTTTCCTTTTATGCCACACATCTACTATTGGACAAATGTCTCGTAGCTCATCCATTGCCAACACCTTTACTGAACCTCTCTCTGGCTCTTTCTGCATTGGGTTAACCATCCTCTTCCACTGTTGCTTTAGCTTAGGCACCATCTCTATACGATGCCCAAAAGTAACATCTGCCTTCCTGCTCATCAGATCCTCCTTCAAGTCATAGCTTAATTGGCCATCCCCTAGTGGAAAATCTGAAACATGAAACTTTCGACGAGCTCTCCTTTTCCTCTTGGCCTTGACATCCTCGCCTTCATGGCTCTTTTCTTTCTTCTTACTAGGACCTGGGGCACTTCTTCCTTCCTTATCCTGTGTGGTCCTCTTCCCAATAGGCATCACTAATGTATCCTCTAGCTTTGATGCCTTCTCCAAGGTGACTACACTTAGCACTTTTGTCTTTCCCTTTTCCTCTTGGGTCAGTCCACTGGTTCCTTCATCTCCCTTAATTTCGATGCCATAATCATGCGACCTAGTTAGCACCTGTTTTGGCAATGGATACATGTCTCCCTCCATCCTTGGTGGCTTATCACATTGCAGACTGATGTGACCCAACTCTCCACAATTGTACATGTGGACGTCTGCCTCCAAAACCTACCATTGCTTTGTCCAACACCATTCCTAGGCCTTTCTTCACCTCCTGGCTGATTTGCAAACCTCCCTCGACCTCGATTATTTCCCACTTGACCTATCATGTTTAGGCTGAGATTCTTCATCAAATCTACCACTTGCCTCATGTCTTGCCTTAGCCCATCATCTTGCACTGCTGTAGTGACCACTGCTGGCATAACTTGAGGAGTAACAGAAACCACTGGTTCATGATGAACCCCTGGCATGCGACCTTGCGAAGAATCCATAGGCTGAAATTCAGACCTCATGGGCAAAGACTCCACCCCTAACTGGCTCATTTTCCTCAGCTTCCACTCTTTGTTCCTTGCTACCTCTAGTGCATCTTCATATGTCCTAGGCTTCTTTAGCTCCACTCTCCAACGTATATTCTCCCAAAGACCAGTCAAGAACCTGTCCTTCTTCATCATGTCAGGTAGGGGTACCTGTGGTGCTAAGGCCTTGCACATCCTCTCCCATGCCAATGAGAAATTACGTATGTACGCATCTACTGGCTCACCTTCCTTTTGCACCAAAGCCTGTACTTCTTGCCACACTTTGTCAGGATCTTCTATCTTCACAAACTCCACTTCCAACCCATGCCGTAGATTGTCCCAACTCAATCTTACAAGTGGATCAGCCACACGCAACTCCTCTTCAAATGCTTTGGACCAAACTCGTGCATCACTCTTCAAACAAATTTGGAGAAGGCGTAACATCTGCACCGGGTCATGAATTTGGTTGCTAATGCAGGCAACCTACATCTTTTCTAAAAAGTCTTCCACATCTTCATCACTTCTTCCATGAAACTCCGGATAAGAGAAAGCCATGGCTACCCAAGTTACAATGCTTTAAGAACCTCTTTGAACACACGTGCAAGAACCCAAAATTTTTACTGACTCAATTCCCAGAAACTTCAATGGAGCTCAACTTTAGATAAGGACAAACACATGCACATCAAATGAGTTTTCATAGTTTATCATCGGAATTACAACAGGCAAAGGACATTCCAAGATCTCTCGTAATCTTCTTGGCCCGAACATAAAGACTATGCGTTGCTGGAAAAAAATCTTCCTGGACACATGAACATTTATCTGGATTCTTTGAGTTAAATGAAATGGAGTGAATTGAGGACCATTTTGATCATCCATTAAAGCCAACCATGAAGCTCCCAAGAAGGCACACCTGACTTAACCTCTGATTTTGCCAAAATTTCAGCAGCATAACAGCATAAATGGCTCAAAAGACCAAAAAACCAACCATTATAACTTGGAAAAATTTTGGCAGAGTTTCCCCAGAAATAGAGCAGTAGGAACCCAAAATATAGACTATACATGTATGCATAAACTGTCAACAATAGAACCCGAGCATCAAGTAGGACTCACTAGTACATAGCCTATGGCGACCGAAAGGATCTCCACATTTGAGAATCCCCCAGCTCAATAAAAACCTCATGCTATCGACCCTCACAAGAAGGCTAATGAAAATCGCGTATAGTCAAGTCTCAGAAATGACTATCTTCTAGACCAAGTCTTAGAAATGGCTGGGACTGCCAAATAGAACCAAGTATGGCTCCACAAATGCGTACAATGGCAGTTTCCACAAGTAACGTACAATCCAGCAGACAATGCGCTCAAATAGGCGCCAAGTGATGCATACCCACAACAACTGCAAGTGACACCAATACTAGTATATCACTGTACTCCAGCTACCTGTACCTATGTGAATCACCTGTACGTGTACCTGTAACCTGTAACCTATAGCCCCGAATCTCGAAGCTTGAAGCTCGAAGTAGAAGGTACTCGAAGAAGATCCTTCGTGGGGGTGCCAAAAGAATGTGAGCGGGATGGAAACACACACAACACCTCTATAATGACCCGACACACACTCTTGGGATGATACACATACACATTATGGGGCACCACTCGGCTTACACAACTAGCCTGGCCGAGACAGGAAACACACAGACGGAGTGAGAAGAGAGAGATTTTCCACTTGCCCACTCAACACTCACACATACACACTCACACACACACACACTCTCAATTCAGCTCAAAGGAGGCAAATTGCTGTTGTTTAGACTCAATGAAGCTCAGCCCAACACCAATGGGGCAAATAGGTTACACAGTATTGAGGAAATACACCAGATACAACCACAAAGTTAAGCAGAGGCTTCACTCACCGGAGAAGATTACACAGAAAAACAACAAAAAATCTGTGAGGAATTTGGCAAAATGGACAGCTCCATTGCGTCCGGAACACCCAAAAACCCCACCCTACAATGTCACAGTGCTCAAATCCGACCTCGGATGAGCAGTTTAGGGCTAAATCTGTGAGGAATTTGGCAAAATGGACAGCTCCATTGCGTCCGGAACACCCAAAAACCCCACCCTACAATGTCACAGTGCTCAAATCCGACCTCGGATGAGCAGTTTAGGGCTAAAAAATGCTCCAAAAACAACAAAAACACACTTGTGGCTGTTCCTCCTCTCTTCTCCACATTTTTTCTGGTCTTCTCTCAGTTTTTTCAGTTCCCACACTTGGCTTTTTTATTTGGGCACCCGTGGCCGTTTAGATGACCTCAAACGGACCCCGAACAGGCCAAAAATTGACCTCGCAGTGCATAGTTGTCACCATTTTGCATCATCCGCACACCTGGCACTCAGTTTTTCCGAATAATGCATCCCGCAACCACGTGAAGTGGCCCCAAAAAGTGGTCCTCATGATGACCTTTGTGCATAAGTATCACAAGTAAACACCCACGTTGTGTCCGTACTTCTCCACATGCAAGTATTGACCCCGTTCGACCTCCTGACGCCACTCGATGCCATCTGACGCACCTGCTTACCTCATGTCATCGGCCCGCGGATAGCTTCCTCGAGAAGTTTTATGCGCTACCAACTCGTCCTTATTATAGAAAAAACACAGTGGTACTGGTAATAGTGAAAATCGATGCACTATGTACACCCTGTCCTACCTGTACACATGTGGGCCCCACGTAACCACCTGGCTCTGAAAAATGGGCAATTCTTTATTTGATGCATCATGCATGTATATGTACATATGCGCAATCCATTGCTCCAAAAAAACTCCTGACAACGCTTCATAGAAAAGTTCTCACAAATTGTGGGACCATTACATGACCTAACAAAGAAAAGCGTTAGGTACACATGGTCTGCTAAGGAGAACAATGCTTTCGAAAAGCTTATCTCTCAACCTGTGATTACACTACCGGATCTCTCAAAACCATTTGAGGTCCAATGTGATGCTTGTGGTGATTGCCTTGGAGCTGGTTTGCTCCAAGAAGGGCACGCCATAGGCTATGAGAGTCGAAGGCTCGACCCTCTTGAGCAAGCTCTAGGCATATATGAAAAGGAACTCCTTGCAGTTCTACATGCCCTAGACTCATGGAAGCACTATTTATTGGGGACTCATTTCATTCTGTGAATGGATCACGAAAGTCTCAAGTACTTCATGACGCAGACCAAGCTCTCCGACAAACAAATTGCCAATTCCTAATTCACCATGGGAGAGCATATCCATGGATTTTATCTTTGGATTGCCTAAGTCTATCCATGGGAATACGGGAATATGGACGATAGTAGACAGATTCAGTAAACAAGCTCATTTTATACCTGTCAAAAAGACTATCAAAGCCTATCAACATTTCACAAATTTTCAGGTACCATGGCTTGCCAATGTCCATAGTGTCAGATAGAGATCCTAGAATGACCAGTAATTTCTGGAAGGGTCTCTTTGAGAATTTAGGGACAAGGCTAAACTTCTCTTCGGCCTATCATCCACAAACGGATGGCCAAAGTGAAATAGCTAACCTAACCATTCTCGATCTACTAAAAGCCTATGTAACGGAAGTGTAAAGAACTAGGATGCAAGAGAGCTACACAAGACAAGCACAAAGCACACAGAGATGGAAAGCTTCTTCTTCTTCTTCTTCACAGAAAAGAGAGTACAAAATGACTAAGTGCTAAAGTTGAAAAGTAGCACATATGTACATGTGGTCACTAAGTGTGAACTAGCTAGAAGCGTACTAGGCTGGCACTATATGTGTAGTCCAGCTATAGAATCACTGGTAGAGATCCCCCGTGTCGGTCACCTAACGCGCCAGTGAGTAAATGCCGTAAGCGGCCAAGACCCGTAGTGGATGCCAGCTCAAGGTGTAGAGCTCGACATCTCAACACTCCCCTTCGAGCTCTGCATGTCACAGAGTCCAAGCATAGTCCGGAAACGTCGAAGCTTCTCAGCTCCGAGGGCCTTGGTAAAGATATCCGCTATCTGCTCCTCTGTGTTGATGTAGACCAAGTCGATGTCGCCCGCCAACACTCGCTCTCGAATGTAGTGGTAATGGACCTCTATGTGTTTGGGCCTCTAATGGAACACTGGGTTCCTAGCCAACTGCATGCTGCTGAGGTTGTCACAATGGATGAAAATCTGCTGGTCCACCTGCACTCCCAAGTCCTCAAGTAATGTGCGTAGCCAAGCTACCTCGCACGCCACAACTGCTGCACCTCTGTACTCGGCCTCTGTGCTCGATAAAGCAACCGTAGGCTGCTTTTTGCTGCTCCAAGTAACAACAGCACTCCCAAAAGAGAACACAAAGCCACTCGTAGAGCTCCTATCAACAATGCTACCTGCCCAATCTGCATCTGTATACCCATACAATGCTAATGGTGCATCTGCTACATAGAACAATGCGTAGTCAAGAGTACCTTGCACATACCTAAGTGTGCGTCGTACTCCATCCAAATGTGGCTTCCTCGGAAGCTGCATGAACTGACTCTCCAAGCCTACTGTGTAGCTCAAGTCTGGCCTCGTGATAGTCAAGTAGATTAGACTACCCACAATCTTCCTGTACATGTTGACATCCTCAACAACATCACCCTTCTCTGCACTCAGCTTTGCATTCACATCCAAGGGAATAGAAATTGGCTTACAATCAGCCATACCATACTTTGACAACATGTCCAAAGCATACTGTCTCTGTGATAGCCATACACCCTCTGGAGTCCTGATCACCTCAATGCCAAGAAAGTAGCACAACTCGCCTAAATCTTTCATTTCAAACTCCTGTTTGAGAAGACCCTTCACATGGTCAATCTCCATAGCATTTTCACCAACAATAATAAGGTCATCTACATATATGGTAATGACCACAATCCCCACATCACTCTCACGTACATAGAGTGAATGATCAACATGAGCTCTCCTAAAACCAATACTGACAAGATACTTGGCAATCCTGTCATACCATGCTCTAGAGCCCTGCTTCAAACCATACAAAGCTTTGAGAAGTCTGCATACATAATCTGGGTAACCTGGATCGACATAACCAGGTGGCTGATCCATATACACTTCCTCTTGCAACTCACCATTCAAGAAGGCATTCTTTACATCCATTTGATGCATAATCCATCCTCTAGATGCAGCCACTGCTATGACAGCTCTCACAGTTGTCATCTTTGCCACTGGAGCAAAGGTCTCCTCATAGTCTATGCCATACGTCTGTGCATAACCCTTTGCGACCAGCCTTGCCTTGTGACGCTCAATGTTACCATCAGCCTTATGCTTGGTTTTATACACCCATTTACAGCCAATAGCTTTCTTGCCACTTGGCAATGGCACCAACTCCCATGTGTCGTTTGCTTCCAATGCAGCCATCTCTTCATTGATTGCATCATCCCAATGCACATTTCCAATTGCATCCTCAAAACATGTGGGCTCCACATCCTGTATCACCTTAGCCATGTAGGCTTGGTGATGCGCTAGATACCCATCATAAGTCAATTTTTGAACTGGATTTCTGACTCTATTAGATTTGTGCGGTCCTGGGTCACTCCTTTTCCCTCTAGCATCTTCTTGTACTTTCCTTACACCAGGTGTCCTGACAGCCAGAATTCCAAATTCCTCATCAAGACTTTGTTCAGAACCATCTGAATCCATGTCTACATGTGAAAAACCTGATGATGCATCAGCCATAAAGGGAGGTTCATCAACCTTTTCCTTTCCTTTTCGTGATACATTCCCTGTACCTGTTGGTGGAGTAACCTGCGTACGTAGTCTACCATTCCATGGTTTCTCAACAGAGCCACGAGAAGAGGACTCTTGTGGTTCACTCAAAACCTGTGACTGTGGCCTCACATTTTGTACAACCACATCATCTTTTACATCAGCCCCAATAGTGCCATGTGCATTACTGTACCAGCTGCTCATCTCATCAAATACTACATCTCTGCTCACTCGTAATTCTCGTGTAGTAGGATTGTAGCACCTGTACCCCTTTTGTTCAAGGGAATATCCCACAAGAATACATTTCTCTGCTTTAGGATCCAATTTCCTACGCAACTCATCTGGTACATGCACGTAAGCTATGCAGCCAAACACTTTCAAGTGTGCCAAATCAGGCTTTGTACCTGTAAACTTTTCCTCAGGTGTTACATCATGCACCGCAGCTGTAGGTGTTCTATTCATAATGTACACAGCTGTATTTACGGCTTCAGCCCAGAAATGATGAGGCATGTTCTTCTCATTCATCAATGCACGTGCAACCTCTGCAATGTGCCTGTTTTTCCTTTCTGCGACCCCATTCTGTTGTGGAGTATATCTGCGTGTAAACTGCCTGCGTATACCATGCATTCGCAGAAAATCTGAAAAATCATTGGAGAAGTACTCTCCCCCTCCATCTGACCTCAATGTCTTGATTTGCATATCTGTCTCCTTCTCAATCATGACTTTGAAGTCTTGAAAGTGACCAAACACTTCACTTTTGTTACGCATGAAGTAGACCCATACTTTCCTTGTATGGTCATCAATGAAAGAGACATAATACCTGCAACCATGTATACTTGTAGTATCGGTTGGACCCCAAACATCTGTGTGCACCACCTCAAGTGGCTTTTTACATACATTGCGCTCATGTGGAAATGAGCCCTTTGACTGTTTTCCAAACTGGCATGCTGCACACACTTTATGCATACCATCCACCTTGAATTTGGGCAAACCTTTTACAATCTGTTTTGATTGCATGCTGCGCAATCTCTGCTCATTGACATGGCCAATGCGTTTGTGCCAAATGTCAACATCAGCCACAACACCTGTGCACT
Source organism: Adiantum capillus-veneris (assembly GCF_014529385.1). Taxonomy (NCBI): domain Eukaryota; kingdom Viridiplantae; phylum Streptophyta; class Polypodiopsida; order Polypodiales; family Pteridaceae; genus Adiantum; species Adiantum capillus-veneris. The sequence continues at coordinate 48,647,137 of NC_140938.1, forward strand.
GTGCAAATAATGCAGCTTTTACCTCAGGCATGTCTACATTCAGCGTAAACATTCTGCCCACACATTTGCCCTATGTGATCAGCTTACAGCCATTCTGGAAATCTTCTACATAACAGCCATTTGGATTGAAGCGAACCATTTGTCCAACAGAAACAAGATTCTTTATAATGTTTGGGACATGAAGTACATCTGCTAAGTACTTTGATTTCCCACTCTTCGTATTTAGAGGTATGTCCCCTACATGAGCAATGGGGTGAGCTGTGTCATCTCCTGTCTGCACATAGCCTGACACATCTGGTTTGCGCATATCTCTAAACCACTCTCCACGAGACTTCATGTGATTAGAGGCACCTGAATCCACACATCAAACATCATCTTGGGTGGCATTCTCTGCAGTCATTGTATTCATTACATGCTGCATAACAAACATGCGCTTTTTTTTTGCTGTCATCTGCATCTCTGCTAGTAGATGCATAGTTGCCCTGTTCTCTCTTTCCACTTGCTTTTCCCTTTGGACAGTCACGTGACATGTGACCTCTTTCACCACAAGTCCAACATTCTCTGCTATCTGGAGTATGTTGCTGCCTGCTTGATCCTGCACCACGACCTCTTTGACTCCCCCTGCTTTGAGACTGGTTTCCCCTGCCACCTGTATTGTTTTGATTTGATTGACCTTCCAAAAATTGGCCCCTGCAACCCCTTGGGCCTCGACCACGACCTCTACCTCTACCTCTGTTGGAGTTAGAATAGAAGGCCTGTTCAGAATTATTTCTGCCATGAGAAGAAGATGTGTCAAGGTTCTTCTCCTCAAGAATAAGCATAGAAATTAAATCTTGGAACACGGGGATGTCGTCTCTTGTATTCATGGAATACCTAAAATGTACATACTCATCTCCTAGACCATCCAAGAATGCACGGACAATGTCATCGTCTTCCACTGAGACTTCAATAGATCCAAGAGCCTCAATGATACTCTTGATCTTCAAGGCATAATCATTGATTGAGAGGTTGTTCCTCTTAACGTGATTTAGCTCCGACTTTAGTTGAAGCTTCCTGGCCTTGGTGTTCACCTCGAACACTCTGCCTATGTTTCTCCATGCAATGGCGAGGGTTTCAGCATCCTGTAGATAGCCCATCATGCCATCTGTGATGCTCATAGAAATCCAATACATCACTTTGCTCTAGCCTTGTTGCCAGTCTCTCAAAGCTTTCCTTTGTTCTGCTGTAGCATTTGCCTCGGGAATCTCTGGTTCCTTTTCATTGTCTCCTTCTACATAGTCCTAATAACCTTTTCCTTTTAGGAAATTTGTTATTTTGAACTTCCATGTAGGGTAGTTATTTTTCTCAAGCTTCTCAGTAACAATCTGACTCAAACCGTCAGACATCTTGAAGCACTAAGACAAAATAGCTGCAATCTGCAAAAACCTGCAAATCTGCTAAACCTGCTATCGTGGTACCTGTAACGCTTTCTACACTCAACGAGTGTCCACAATCAAGCGTACATACAACCACTGTACTTGTACAGTAAATCTCTGTATACTGCACTTTGGAGACCTATTCAGAAACTTGTGTGAAAAACTGGTCGTGGATTGCGAACGAAGGGATTGTGATGCTCTTGCTCTCTTAGCCTCTCTTGCCTGCACCAGGCTCTGATACCATGTAAAGAATGAGAATGCAAGAGAGCTACACAAGACAAGCACAAAGCACACAGAGATGGAAAGCTTCTTCTTTTTCTTCACAGAAAAGAGAGTACAAAATGACTAAGTGCTAAAGCTGAAAAGTAGCACATATGTACATGCGGTCACTAAGTGTGAACTAGCTAGAAGAGTACTAGGCTGGCACTATATGTGTAGTCCAGCTGTAGAATCACTGGCAGAGATCCTCCGTGTCAGTCACCTAACGCGCCAATGAGTAAATGCCGTAAGCGGCCAAGACCCGTAGTGGATGCCAGCTCAAGGTGTAGAGCTCGACAGCTCAACAGGAAGTAGATCAAAGATCCCAATGGGAGAAGTACTTACCCTTAGTGGAGTATGCTTACAATAACACTCTACATACTTCCACGGGAAAAGCACCTTTCGAGGTAATTGAGGGGAGATAAAAAATTCCCTTGCTACTTAAGGTACATGGGAAGATCTTCGTTGCAGATGAGTATAGCCGAGACCTACAATAATCTTTTCAAAAGATTAAGGATGCTATCTCTATCTCACAGCAAAGGCAAAAGGCTGCTGCTGACAAGCACAGAAGCGCCCAAGCCTTTAAAGAAAATGATTGGGTCTTATTAAAGTTTCCCAAGGCTCTATTAAGGCACACGACGTGAAAGAATCCTACGGGACATAAAAAGTACTATGCTAAACTAGCAAAAAGGTACTATGGTCCCTTCCAAATTCTTAGGCCAATCAATGAGATGGCCTATCAACTCAAGTTGCCCAATCATTGGCTCATACACAATGCTTTCCATGTGAGCCTATTAAAGCCTTACAAAGGAGAGCCACCTCAAGAACCAACTATTGAAGACCCACCGGAGATCGAGGACCAAGAGGAGGTGCTGCAGCCCGAGTCCATTCTCCGACATGAAGACAAGGTATTAAGAGGCGGTAAGACTATCCGACGATATCTTATTAAGTTTAAGAATTATTCTTTTGAAGATGCTAGATGGATGCAAGGCAAATAATTAAAGGATAACCTAAATCTTGTCAATGCTTACAATGCTTCCCAAGAGTAAGCAAATGTACAAAATGTTAAAAATGAACAAAGTTTTGGTCTTGTAAGACTCTCTTTTTCTTTATTGTGCACAAAAATAAAGTAGTATGCATGCTTAGATCAAGTTTGCGGAGACGACGTCTCCCAAACACCAAGTAGAGCTTGTCACTCTACTATGGAAGACTGATAGGACTAATGTGCAGACATACTTGCGGCAGCCTCAGGCTCTCAAGCGCCAAATGGACTAGTCATCCATTGTGGAATGATGTCGTAGGATAACATAGGGATCCTCTACCCGCTAAGAAAAGGACTCATGAATATGCTTTATCTTCTCTACACCATAGTCGAGGACGACTATGATTTCATGAGAGATGTAATGTCAAAATAATCAATATCTAATTCTCCTAAATGATTTTCTCATGTTAAACTGATCATTTAATATGGGGAAGTGCCAAGGGAGAAAAAGCTAGAATATTGGTTAAGCTAGCAGACCGGCCACAGTATGGATCCAAAGGGGGGGCCATCTGCAAAAGATCCATGTGAAACAATGGGCTAAAAAGACCCTAAGGTTCAGCCCATTAAGACCCTAAGGTTCAGCCCATTAAGACTTCCAAAATGCTAAGGTTCCAAAATTCAAAGGTTGTGTCCAAAGGTCAACCCTAGGGAAATTGGATGCTTTGTGTGTGACCAAAAAGTCTTTGCATATCCCTACATGGGAGGGGGCGAGCCTTGGGAGTAGGGGATGAGAGAGAAAGTCACACACACACACACACACACACAGGCTCCCTTTACACAAAGGGAATTAGGGACACATGTCAGCTCCCTAGCCCAGATGCACACAAGGTGTGCCCAATTCCTATTGGATGGCCTTGGAGGTGGACCAATGAGAATTAGGCTAGAGTAAATCTAGTTTAATTAATTTAAAAACACTTAATAAAAGAACCAATGAGAATTAAGTCTCCTAGAAAACTATTGGACAGTCTCCCAAGGGGTCCAATGAGCATTCAGGAGCCCAATGGCTTGCCTGATTCTTATTGGCCAGGAGGCAAAGGGGTCCAATGAGAGTTTAGCTTAATTATTAAATTACCTAAATCTCTCACAAAAGGGGAAAGGGGGACACATGTCAGAAGGCTATCACTTATGCTGCTTAATTGTGATACGCTTGACTTGGGGAGGTCCAATGAGGGTTGAGCAAGAGCAAATAGCAAGAGGGCTCGCCCAAGAGAGAGAGGGGGCTGATTTTTGCAAGGCATTATCCCACACACACTCACACAATCTCATGTGTGAAGAAAGAGAAGACTATCTCTTCCCAAGCTTTAATGGAGAGCTCATCACCTACTCCAAGCTTGTGAGATAGAAGCCTACATCAACACACTCTTGGCATGTGGATGCAAATCCAACCAAGAGCCAAGCTTCAATGCATTCTCATCTCCTCTACCAAGCTAATTACTAAGCTAAGCTATGCTAATATGAGTGATTATGTGAGGAGATGTACATCTTTCTCGTAAGATACTCCTTCTTCCTCTCAATCTACTCTCATACCCTGCTAGCTCTCACCATCTTCGAAGGTGTGTGAGGTCTTGGGTCTGAGAACGGGGATAATTAAAGTTGTGTTTGCTAAGTGTTTTTCTTAGTGCATGAAGCTTTCATCTTCATTGCACTATCTAGCCTTGAAGGAACACAAAGAATTGTATTGTACAATGTCTCTCTTGATGGGAGAAACCATAATACAAAGCCTTTTGGAGGGGGGACCGGGGCTCCATGCAAATCCGGTCCTCAACTGTTGTCAATAGCTTAATTTCTCTCTCTTTTGAAGTATTGTTGATGCTATCTAACTAGGTATTATGCTTTTTGTTGCTACACCCAAGCACTCTTGTAATTCTCATTAGGAATCTATTCAAATGAAATGCCCACTATGTTCATGCTAATTTCCGCTACACATAAGTTTTTAGACCATTAAATGTTACAATAGATGAGTGATCACCATCTCCACATACCTCGTTCAGAACTTCTGTTATTCTCTGCAATTGGAGTTGATTTCTTTCAGATAGCTGATTCTAGTGTTAGAACTTACAGCTACTGGTAAGTTGTCAGTTCATTTAGAGAAACTGGGATAGAAGGTGAAAACTGGACTAAAATAGTTAACTGAACTGAAATAGTAAACTAGAATGAGAAATAGACTGGATGACTGGAAAAGTGGTTTAGATTCAGATTCATGGTTCATAATAACCAGTACAAGGTATATCGGACTGAAGCTCAATTGACTACAGTAGTTATGATTACAAAGTGGAGTTACAGGTGAAGAGATTGTAGCTGAGAAACTGCTTAGGAGGCTAAACCAAGAAAACTATAGTAAGAAGTCAAAAGACAAGCAACCCGATTACAAAGTAATGGGTCTATTTATAGCCTCTAGAATTTACTGTAGTAATTGTCGTGGTAATTACTATTGTGTGACCAATCCATTGTCCGACTTCAAGGAGTTTCCGCCTGCTTGAGCCGTCTTCGCCTTCTACATCCTTCCCTCCTTTCTTAAATTTTGGTATAACTCCTAAATTTTTGAAAAAACCCACCGTTTGATTCTTATGTGGTATTGAGGAACCCCCTTGCCAGTTTGTTGAGTCACTGATGTTCCTCATGATAGTACTCCTCTGGAGTTGCTAGCTCTTCTAGTATTGATAGCTTTATACCATATTTCATGCTTGTTGAGTGCTTGACACCCCTATAATTGTAATTCCAAGGGTGTCTAGCCAAAGAAATTCCAACGCCTCACTGGGAAAATCCACCATCTGATTCTGAGATGGACCCAGTATCCTTCCACTAAACCTGCTTCCTCTTGCCCTTCCTCCGTGTTGGTGTCTCAGAAGTCCCAATGCTAGCATTGTCCTTCTGGATAAGTCTGTAAATGGCCTCTTGCTCAAGATGATCCCGCCTTTCTGTGGTCATCTCAATTTCATAGGGCGTGAGAGGACGATAGGTATTGGTGTCGGGATCATAGAGTGTGCGTTTATCCTTTGTCAGACGGGCTCTGGCCAATTTATGAAAATGCGAAGCTGTGTGGATCCCATCCTTCTGGGAGAGGCTGATTTGTTTTAATCCTAGCTTTAAAGAGTATCTCAACCATTTCTTTGTACTGTGGTCCCAAACTTGGTTTAGCCGTAATATCCTTTTAAAGAATCTCATAGGACTCCATAGTAAGTTGCAACAGCTGATTTGTGATCTTGTTGAGCCCTTTGAGCTGACTGCCCCATACAGAGCTTGATCCTCTGTATTTCATCTTTCAGCTCCAGTACATCATTTAACTAGAGAGCATCATTGATCAACCACTTCCAGGTTTTCCATTCGACAGTGGCTCGCTCATACCAATCTTGAAGATCATCAGTGATGTTATAGTATGTAAGCCGATCCACTGGTTCTGGATGTTGAGGATACAATACTGGAAAAACCTAGGCAACTTAGTTTCCCTAGCAGGCAAGGCATATAGGAGAACTAGAAAATTAGGTACAAATTCTAAAAAAATTAGAATAGTCTTGTTCTTCTGTTGCATCATCTTCTTGGTGGCTCTAACCAACTGGAACAAACTTCAGAGAGTTGTCGCCTGTGCCCGTATTGTTATTTGAGTTTGTGGTCCCTTACTGGGCTAGAAGCTTGATCTTCAATCATAGCTTGTACCCTCTGGTCTAGAACTCCTGGCAATTTGTATTTGCAATAGGACTTATTTCAATTGATTTCTGACCTCTCTCATACACTTGTATGTGGGCCTATTCCCAAGCAGGAGCTCTAATTCAATGGCTAAGGAATGACAGTCTGTAGTAAACTGCCGCTGCCAGTGTACATTGACCTGCCTATTATCAGAGGTTAGTACCCATTTAGGTATGTACTCTCTCTAGCAACTGAAGTCGGCTAGGATGCTCAAGCAGTTGGCACACTTTCTGATCATAGAAGGTGGCTGATTTACAATGCTGGACCATTTCTCTAGCGCCAATGTATAACCTCTGGAAATATTCCAAATCAGAAAGAAGAACATCATCCTTCAAATACATCCTGGTTATTGGAGCTTGCTGATGTCTTAGCCTTTTGTTCAGTGTGATGAGCTATAATGAATGTTGCTCATCAACTTCCAGAGTTTCAGTCACAACTTTAGCTTTCCCTTTCTCATCTGCATAGTACTATGTGATTGGTGTGATGGGGAGTCTTCAGTGTTGCCTGTTTGTTGGTTTTCAGCCCCTTGATCTCCTGACTGCTGATTCTTATCCTGGTCTGATTGGTCGGTGTTGGGCTGATTGCCCCCTGTGGCAGTTGATCCACCAGCACTAGATCCTAGAGGTGGAGATGGAGGAGAGTCATTATCATCATTGTTTCGGTCTGCCTATTCATCCTCCTTTTCTTCATCCTTCTCTTCTACTTTCTCAGAACCTTCATCAAGATCATTCTGCTTCTCTATATAGTCCATAACGACTTGATTTGCCAAAGCACTATTATACTCAGAAAGTTTATCTTGCAAATCACTTTGCATGGTTTCCATGAGCGCCCTCAGATTATCCATATTGAAGACAGCATTGCAGTCTGGATTCAAAATATCAGCCAAATTATTATATGTATCTTTCTGTTGAAGAGGCTTTCAATGCAGTGTGGCTAGTTAGTAATGAGTTGAATTCAATTCTCTTCATCCTTAGCATAGTTTCAAATCTGTCAGCAAGTCTCTCAGCCTCTACCTTTTCTTCTCTCAACTGCCTCATCTCAAACTCAATCTTTGTTAGCTTACTTTCCAGTGTCTGAATTGTCTAGGCTAAATGATTCTCAAGAACACTATGCCTCAAGGACTGTGCCCCTTTATCTTCTTTTAAATTCTCAACTTGCTGCTCATTGTTCCTTAGTTCAAGTTGTAACTTGGTCACTTCATCAGTGGAAACTGAGGCATCCATCATTTGTCCCAAGGCATGGACAATTGTATTCCATGATGACTAGATTAGCATTGCGCGACCACCAGTTACCGTTGCTGGGTCAGAGGCAATTGGCTCATAAACTATAACAGGAGCCATATATGGTAGTGTAGCATAATCAGGTTTATGCAGGATTAATCGTCCTTTGAGATGATGAGTCTGCAGTTGTTGTAATTTGTCCTTCTTGGTTAAGGCCAAAGCCATGTCACTGAAAATGCTAGTAGAATTACCGAGTGGGCTAGCAAGCATCGAACCTTTTCCCTTATCAGTGTGGGCTGCCAATTGCTGAGCATTGGTCTTTTCAGGCTGGTCTTTTCTAGTACTGGTGGTTGCTGAACTCTGCTCAGTTTGTTGGCTAGTCCCAACAGTAGTCTTCGCTAGAGGCTGGTCTGTCTGGTCAATTGAAGTTTGGTTTGCTGGAGATTTTTCAGTAGACACAGTTTTGACATGACTTTCTAGTTACTTTAATAGAGCACTGCTCTTGGCCAATGTAGTTTTTGTTCTCTTAGAACTGGGTCAAAGCATGGTTTGGTGGTACAAAAAGGAGTGTCCTTGACACAACATATGCTTGGTGATTCTTGTGTGTAAAAACCATGGGCATTTTTTTGGAATTGGGGAGGGCAAATAAACTTCTTTTCTAAGTGGACGTTTTTTAAACTTTAGAAGCATGCAATCCTAAGAAGAGGTGGGGGGTGACGGCGGGGCCGGGGGGTGGGGTTACGGTTGGGAGCTTTCACTCCAGCACCTCTCTCTCTCTCTCTCTCTCTCTCTCTCTCTCTCTCTCTCTCTCTCTCTCTCTCTCTCTCTCTCTCTCTCTCTCTCTCTCTCTCTCTCTCTCTCCCTCACACGTCCCTCTCCCTGTGTGTCTCTCTCAGTTTTGAACCTTCTTGCCTTCCTTGCCGCCTGCATAGCCACCGAGGTGCTGTGTTCGAGAGCTCTCTCTCTCTCTCTCTCTCTCTCTCTCTCTCTCTCTCTCTCTATTTGCAAATGGATAGTAGCGTAGGAGATTACTGGCTTGGTGATGCTCAAGACCTTTCTTTCGATGAGATAGAAGGTGATGCTCAGGACCTCTCTTTCAACGAGGTAGAAGGTGATGCACAGCTCCTCTCTATTGACGAGATGGAAGGTGATGCACAGTTCTTCTCTTTTGATGAGGTACAAGGTGGCCCAAGCAATGTTCAGCAGATGCACATCAATTCCATTAGCACTAGTATTCCAGCTGCATGTACCAGTAATCAGTCTTTTCTTTGTGATTATTGGACTGCAAAGAAACGCGCACAGAGAAGCAAGGAAAGACATCGTACGTCTACTCTTGGATTACCGGAAGCCAGGTCAAGAAAGAACATTTGTGCCCCGGTGGCTCAATGTTGGCGCAAGCAAATAGTAGGGATTGCAAAGAATGAGCAGAAGGAAATATTCCGGAAACTCCTGGACAACCAAACATTTTCCTTGCTGCAACCATCAAATTTCAGCAAAGTCGAAGACACTGTTGTATCGGGTGTGCGCAACACTTTGACTCAAATCAAGGTCCCTCATTCAACAAGTGAACTTTTTGTAAAGAGAAGCACTTTGGCAATGATTCTGAACAATAGTACAAACTCACAATCAGTAAACCAATCCAGAATGGCTAGTATCCTGGGGATCCATCGAAGGAATATAGTTGTAGCAAGCTCACGGCTAGAGAATAAAGATGAAGATGAAGTGTTGCCATTGAGTGCTTGTGAGAGACAATTGCCACGAGGAACCGTTATTACCAATGAAACAAGAGATTTGGTATATGCCTTTTGGACATCAGAGAGCAGAGTTTCACCCAACAAGAAAGACATATGCAAGATGAGAATTGGAAGGAAAAGTGTCGTCAAACATCCTATACATCTACTCGACGAATCTTAGGTACCAACAACTTCTAGTAATTGTATATCTTGTTTGGTGCTACTTAAGGCTTATTTGGTCCAGACAGTACCAAATTTGGTAGTCTGTTGTATGGTAGAGGGTGTTTACAGTACCAAAGAATATCTATAAAATACTAAATCCTAGCTATCGAATGCCAAAGCCTATCCATAGAGTTTATAACCCTCTCTATAGAGTACCAAAACCTAATTATCCAGTACCAATGCCTATGTATAGAGAACCAAATTCTATTTACAGAGTACCAAACTCAACGGATACCACCAAAGCCTCTCTGTAGAGTACCAAATCCTATCACTATAGGACCAAGATCTATTTACAGGGTACCCCACACTTCTGATAGTACGAAAGCCTATATGTAGAGTACCAAATCCTGTCTATCGAGTACCAAAGGATATCTATGGAGTACCAAAGCACATCTGTAGAGTACCAAATCCGGTGTATCGAGTACCAAAGCCTATGTATGGAGTACCAAAGCAAATCTGTAGAGTACCAAATCCGGTATATCGAGTACAAAATCCTAGCTATCGAGTGCCAAAGCCTATCCATAGAGTTTCAAACCCTCTCGATAGAGTACCAATACCTATTTATCCAGTACCAATGCCTATGTATAGAGAACCAAAAACTATTTACAGACTACCAAACTCATCGGATACCACCAAAGACTATCTGTAGAGTACCAAATATTCTCTGTAGAGTACCAAATCCTATCTGTAGAGTACCAAAGCCTATCACTATAGGACCAAAGTCTATTTACAGGGTACCCCACACTTCTGATAGTACCAAAGCCTATATGTAGAGTACCAAATACTGTCTATCGAGTACCAAAGGCTATCTATGGAGTACCAAAGCACATATGTAGAGTACCAAATCCGGTATATCGAGTACCAAAGCCTATCTATGGAGTACCAACTCAGATCTGTAGAGTACCAAATCCGGTATATCGAGTACAAAATCCTAGCGATTGAGTGTCAAAGCCTATCCATAGAGTTTCAAACCCTCTCGACAGAGTACCTAAACCTATTTATCCAGTACCAATGCCTATGTATAGAGAACCAAAGTCTATTTACACACTACCAAACTCATCGGATACCACCAAAGACTATCTGTAGAGTACCAAATCCTCTCTGAAGAGTACCAGATCCTATCTGTAGAGTATCAAAGTCTACCACTATAGCACCAAAGTCTATTTACAGGGTACCCTACACTTCTGATAAAACCAAAGCCTATATGTAGAGTACCAAACTCATCGGATACCACCATAGACTATCTGTAGAGTACTAGATCCTATTTGTCGAGTACCAAAGCCTACCACTATAGGACCAAAGTCTATTTACAGGGTACCCCACACTTCTGATAGTACCAAAGCCTATATGTAGAGTACCAAATAATATCTATAGAGTACCAAAGCCTACCGACAATACCAAATCTACCGTACCATATTTGGAACTGTCTAAAGCCAATTTTGGCACTACTGTAGTAGTGGAATTTTACCAGTACCATGAAGTTGGTTTTTTTCTGAATTGTTTTGTTTTTGTGCCATAGGTTGAGCTGTACCAAAGATTCAAGAAGGCTCACCCAATGGTGGTAGTGTCTCTTAGATGCTTCGAGGCATTGAAGCCATACTTTGTATGGAAGCTGAAGGACAAAAATACTTGTTGCTGTGTGGTTCATGTGCAGATGCTCTATTTCAAAGAGGCCCTTAATCAAATGTAGCAGAACAAGTTTGGGCACCACGGGAAAGGTCACCTTTGCACTTGCTCCGTTTGTTGCAAAGGTGATGAGAGAGGAACGTGTTTTGCAAACCAAGCAATGTGTCAGCACATCACCGGTATGTGGGAATCCATCATGTGCCCAAAGCCTCCAAATTGTGAATACCATGCAAAGAAATGCTTGATGGGGGACTTCTCACAATGTGGAGTACTGAGGTTGACATTTTGTCCCGATGAGATAGCAGAGGATAGAAAGGAGGTGTCTGTGAAGGTTTTCATGGAGGTTGTAACAGGACAGGTTCATGAAGGTGGGAGTGAGAAGAAGAGAAAGGAATTGATTGTGCAACAGATGAAAAGTGGGACTTTTCTTAGCCTATTTTCAGCCCATATGACAGGCTTCATCAAGCACAACTTTGTCTTCCGCTGGCAAGCCCAACAATTCAAGGACTGTTTGCAAAATTTTCCTAGCAACATTGTAGTATCTGTTATTGACTTTGCGGAGAATTATTCCTTTAAATTTCAGAATGAAATTCAGTCAATGCATTGGTGGTCTACCCAAGTCACAATACTTGTGCACATCACTTATTTAAGAAATGCAGCAGGTGGTACACAGAAGACGCTACACTTCTACATATTGGATGACAAGCAGCATGACACATTGTTTGTACAACATTTTTTCTTGTTGCATGACAAGTGGTTGAAAGAACGAGGACATTCTCTGCAACAACATCGGGTTTAGTCAGATGGTGCTGCTTCACAATTCAAGGCCCGAAGACCTTACTATTTTGTGGCCATGTGCTTTCAAATGACAGGCTTGCACATGATGCATAACTTCTCTGCATCCAGCCATGGAAAAGGTGAGCATGATGGGGCAGGGGCAGTCATCAAGAGAACTTTGATGCATGAGGAATTGAAACCAGATGGCTGGCGTATGAAGTGTGCAGCCGATGTTGTCAACTTTTTGAAAGAAACTTTTCAGCCATGAGAACAGTCTCAGAGGTGTAATACGCAAAGAGTCTTTTGGATTATTGGTGCGGATGAAGTGCAGTGCAATCTGCAATGGGACTGTGAGTGCAGTGTTGGCTCCCGCTTATTTCATTGTGCTGATGGCTATTCACAGGACAACCGCACCGCCATACGCTTTCGATAAGTTTCATGCTTTTGTGATCCGTGTATGCATGGGTTGTGGAGAAGATGCAGGAACAAAATACCCATTGAAGAATGGAAATATGTTTGCATCAAACCATTGCCAAAGTCCTGGGATACAATTAGGGATGACGAATCAGATGACGAGGAGGAGGGTGGAGATTCAACATGGATTCCGATGAGCCAAGTGTCCAACCTGCCACTATATGAAGGATGCCCTGCAATGTTAAGTGGCATGCTGTCCATAGGGGATAATTTTGCAGTGAAAGCAGCTGAGGAAAACGAAGACTTCTACATTATCAAATGCACAGAAGTGTTGTACCAAACGGTGAAAGCACAAAAGGATAAGTGGCATAACAAAATTGTTAGAAGAGGGAAGGTTGTTGAAGGCTTTTTTTATGGCCAAGTTGAAGGAAAAGCTGATACATACCGGCTATTGGATCACACATCTCCGGTAATGACCTACTCACATCTTGTTAGGGCCATACGTTTCCCGATGGAGCCTATTGCAGGATCCCTAGGTCAAATTTTACAATACAAGTTGTCTACTGAAGTATATGAGAGGATATACAATAGCATGCCATTTCATGATGATGAGAGCGACGAAGGTGCGTCCATGTTACTTGAGGGCAATGAGAAGCCATGATTGAACAAATGAATCCGATACTCAATAGTACCAAATCCGGTAGTCAATAGTACCAAATTTGGTAGTCAACAGTACCAAGTGTATTGCGCACTATGTGCTTTTTAGTGACTGAGTCAACTTGATTTTTTGGCCCTGAGATTTTTCTGTTCTCTCTATCTAGTTCTGTGTTGATATGTTACCTTTCATTACATTACTGTTTCAGTTGTCCTCAGTATATGTGCATTAAAGTACCAAATTTGGTACTTTTTGGTTCTGTTAAACTTGGGTGCACGTTTGTCCACTATTACAGTACCAAATTTGGTACTTTTTGGTATTGTTGAACTTGGGTGCACGCCTGTCCACTATTACAATACCAAATTTGGTACTTTTTGGTACTGTTGAACTTGGGTGCACGTCTATCCACTATTACAGTAGGGTGAAAGCATGTATAGGTGGCCTGGAAAGTAATGTCAGGGACATTTTCTTTTTTGCGCTTAAAAGTGGGTGTTTTAAAAGTGCTTCAAATCTCAAAAAGAATATCACTCTCCTAAGGTACGTCAATTAAGTCTCCTAACATATCACAATTAATGAGACTAAATGTAATTTATTGCTGAACACTGGGTTATTGTCCGTCGCTTCTTTCCCGCTACAACCTGTCTGAGCTTTCTTTGTCTCTGAGATCTCTCTTGGAGCTCTATCTAGCTCCTCTCTGTCTCTCTCTCACAGAGCTCTTCCTGAGCTTTTTGTATCGCTCAGCCCCCTCTCTCTCTCTCTCTCTCTCTTTCTCTCTCTAAGCATGGCTCCTCTTGCGTCTGAGCTCGCACTCATCTCTCTCTCTCTCTCTTAGCACTCTCTCTCTCTCTCTCTCTCTCTCTCTCTCTCTCTCTCTCTCTCTCTCATGAGCTCTATCTCTATAGGTTCCTCTTCTACTTGATGATTCTTGAGGTATGTAAACACTTATTATGCTTTGTTAGTATCTTGCTAATTAGTGCAAGAAGTGCCATGTATTAATTAAAAGTATAGCATGTAGTTATGATTTGTATTGTATTTATTGTAGAGCAATCCTTTGAAAGTACTGCAACAATGGAGCACAGTGAAGAACTGTCTATCAGCTCATCGTATTGAGTAGAGAAGCTCAACTTCAGCGCAGAAAATTAATGAGGGAATATTGGGCTACTCAGAAACGAAAGCAACGTAAGGCAACGGTCAACTTAGTGACGGAAAGCAATACAGGGCAGATGGATGAAAGAAAGAAACGAAGGATATGTCAATCTATGGTACAACACTTTGATACATTAACCATGGGAATGGATGCAAGTGGTAGGAAGGAAATATTTGATGAGCTTCTTCAACATCCTTGCTTCCTTACTATGCAGAGTAAATCCAAAGAGTTGAAAGCAATTATGCTAAGAAACATCCACAACACTTTAAATCATGTGAAGGTCCCAAGATCTTTATATGAGTTTTTTGTGAAGAAATCAGCAATGATGATGTTGGTGAATCGTGGACGCAAGGAGAAAAACACTGACATGAGCATACCGTAAGCTGCCAAGCTTATGGGGATCCACAAAAGAAACTTATATTCAGCCAAACATCACTTAATAGTGTCAAGTGAATCCGATGGTTCGTTCCCTGCATCTGCGCGTCATAGAGATGATGCACGGAGAACTCACATCACTCAAACTGTTAAAGACATAGTCTTTCAATTTTGGACGGATGAGACGAGGGTGTCCCCCAACAAGAAAGATGTTTGCAGTAAGAGGCTAGCTAGATGTTCATATGTAAAGCATCCAATCCACCTTCTTGAGGAGCCTCAGGTAATTGATATATTTTTTTTAGCACTTTTTATTGGTGCTACAACTCATATTCCTGCTACAACATTATGTTTCTATACCACTTTTTATTGGTGCTACAACTCATTATTGCTACAACATTATGTTGGTCTGTCGCCTAGTATTTTGTCCCTCCCAGCTACTTTTTAAGTGCTAGTTCTGAACTTCCCCAGAACTTTCATGTCCTTACTCACCACTTTTTAATCGTTGCCCACTATATTCAAGCAGTGCAAACCATTTTTTATTGGCGGTTCATCACCGTCAAGTGGTTTGAATTCACTTTTAAGTCGTGCCAAACCACTTTTTAGTTACGCTGAATGCGGTTTCTCACCACTAATAAGTTGTCCTCACACAACCTCTTAATATTCTACCTTTTTGTATGGTTACTAGTTTCTACAGTAATTTGTATTTGTGGTGCATTATTTTCACAGGTAAAACAATACTACTGAATGTATCATTACTAGTTTTTAGTGGTGCACACCAGTTTTTAGTTATATAGAATCACTTTTTAATGTTTTGAAACAATTTAACCAGTTTGAATGCTAAGTTTATTTTTAACATTTGTATACATGTATATTGCAGGTGGAGATTTATTTAAGACTCAAGAGAAAGTATGCAGATATTCAGATTTCGCAGCGTATGAAACCGTTCTTTGTCTGAAAATTGAGGGATCGCTACACCTACTGTTGTATTATGTACAAATGATTTTCCTTAAAGAGGCAGTAAATCACATGCGGACTCGAAGTTTTGATCTTCATGGTTCTTGCTGCATGTACAGCTGCCCTATATGCCTTCATCATGATGAAGTTGTCAACCATGGATGTCTTGCATACAAAAATGCAAGTATGAGTACCACTTCACTGTTGGAGTCTATACTCTGCCCTATACTTGCAGAACATAGTTTCCATAGCTACCAATGCTTAATGGGAACATGCAATGCATGCGGTATAGGTAATATACAGATCTGTCCAAGAGAATAAGTTGAGCAGAGTAAGCAAGTATCTGTGAAGTTTTTTGAAAATATAGTGGGTGCTACTGGATTAAACAATGAAGCTAGAAAGAGCACTGTGAAATACATTGTCCACAAGAAAATGTTGCCTAGAGAACTTTTGCGAGTGTACCAAGACCACTTGAAGAAGTATGTCGCTCACAATTTTATATTTAGGTGGCAAGCACAACAATTCAAGGACTGCATTTCTTTGTTTTCAGATGATGTGGTTGTCTCCATCGTTGACTTTGTAGAGAACTACTCCTTCAAGGAGAAAAATGAGATCGAGTCAATGCATTGGTACACTAAGTAGGTCACTATCTTTGTCGTGATTACTTATTTCCGCATCACATCAGGTGCAATAAAGAAGACCATGCACATTTTTGTCTCAGATGATAAACAACATGACACCTTATTTCTGCAGCATGCTTTTCTCTTACATGCTCAATGGTTGAGAGATCAAGGGCTAAGCTTTAAAAAACATTGGGTTTGGTCAGATGGCGCAGCTTCACAATTTAAAGCAAAGCGACCGTTTACTTTGTTGCTAGATATTGGAGCCTTACTGGCATGGAAATGAATTGGAATTTTTTTTGCTCAGGACATGGAAAGGGGGAAGATGATGGGGTTGGGGCTGTCATTAAAAGGGCTCTAACTCATGAGCAATTGAAGAAAAATAGCGTGCGGTTGACTTGTGCAGTTGAAGTTGTCTCTTTTTTGAGAATGCATCTCAGTACTAGAGCAACTACTATGTATGACAAGCAAAAGAGGGAGGTCAATAGGGTGTTCTGGGAGGTCAAGCTAGGCGATGTTCAACGATCCCATCAATGGGACTGCAAACCATTGAAGGTCTCAAGAGCAATCAACTGTGTGAATGGGTATTCTGAGAACAACACTTGTGCATTACAATCAAAACGATTGTCATGCTTTTGTTTTCCTTGTAGGCTTAGCCATTGGAGAAAGTGTATGAACAGATCACATGTGGAGACATGGAAATATCACACTTTGGAGCCACTTGCTAATGATTCCCAGTCATACGGAGACTCAGACGATGAGGAGTTCCATGGTGCCACTTATGCAGGTCATTATGACTCCTTAAGCGATGCTCTCACACCTGGAGACAATTTTGCTGTCACTTTTGAAGAGAATAATGAGGAGGCTGTTGACTTCTACATTTTGAAGTGTGTAGTAGCTAAGGGCCTAACAACTAACGAGCAAATTGATGCATGGGGCAACAAGATAGAGAAGCATACTTATATGGTCACGGGCCATTGGTATAAATCCCTACAAGCAAACTTGTATGAGCTGTGGGATAACAAGCCAGTAGTTTTCATATATTCCCACTTGATAAGGGCAATAAAGTTCCCTATGGAGCCTGTAGTGCTCGATGGCATAGGAGAAGTGTTCGAACTTTCCAATGAAAACCATGAGGCAATATACAATAGCATGCCCTTTGAATTGTAAATCAAATCTGATTTTATATCATCTAGTGAAAGATTGAACAAGATGGAATTGGTGTAAACGTACGATGGAATTGACATGTTGGTTTTTGAGAATGCTTCACCACTCCCCCCTCCCCCCCCAAACATCACCACTAAAAAGTGTTGCAGTTTCAAAAAAACTCAATAAAAATTTACCACTTTTTAGTGGTACTAAAGTGGTTTAGCACCACTAAGAAGTGGTTTAGCCCTACTAAAAAGTGGTTTATCCCCACTAAAAAGTGGTTAAGAATGCTTCATCACTCCCCCCAAACATCACCATTAAATGGTGTTGCAGTTCCAAAAAACCTGTTGCAATAACATAATAAAAATTTAACCACGTTTTAGGGGTTTAGCACCACTAAAAAGTGGTTCTGAGACATTTAGAAGTGTAGAGACATGTATAGTGCAGAGACAGTAAAGTGCCAGAACTTCTGTATATTACAAAAAGTATATTACAAAAAGTATATTACAACAATTATCTAGAAACATCTACATATCCACCAAGAATGTACAATATATAACGTTTCTGGCACTTCTGGATGTACAATCTCATTCATCTCCATTTATAACAAAGTGCTCAAAGACTAAACTCGAAAGTTCATCTTTGGGATTGTTGATGGGGTTTGCCTTTGTATACTCTAGGGTATTGGGGGTTAGTGCCCATTTGCACAGCCATGGCAACAGTGTGCACGTGAGGTGATCAGGGTCTTGTTCTTCATGAAGAGGATCCAAGGTGGGTGGACATATACACTCCGAGACATTGCGCATATTTTTATATATGGAGTCATCTACCAGCAATGTCCGAGAGGAGTCTTATTCTGGAAACTTGTTCCAAACATGGTAAAGGGGCTTGAAATACACAGGTTCACCAACAAGGTCTCTTGGAGCTCCAACAATCTCTTCAAAATACGACCACTTTTCACATTGCCAGTTTGAGAAGAGATCCCTAAAGTAATAAGTCCTATGTTCCCATATGTCTGGCCAACATGTATTGAGGATATGCTCAATGTTAGTAGCAGTACATGTGCTCCAAATCATTGCATCTCCTATTTTCCTCAAATCCCAAACAAATTGCTCAACATCTCTACTGTAGTAGATCCACAACTTCTCGTCCACTCTTTTTAGTTTAACTCTA
Source organism: Adiantum capillus-veneris (assembly GCF_014529385.1). Lineage (NCBI taxonomy): Eukaryota > Viridiplantae > Streptophyta > Polypodiopsida > Polypodiales > Pteridaceae > Adiantum > Adiantum capillus-veneris. The sequence continues at coordinate 48,665,601 of NC_140938.1, forward strand.
TCGGAAGCTGGACGTGGAGGGTGTTTAAGTTGTCTAGTCTTTGGATCACGTTTGGTTACATCTCGTTTCACGAATAGTCCATCGAGATCAAGGATGATGAGCTTTTTGATCTTGCAGACAGTCAATGAACAATATGAGTACAATAAATAGACAATCAATAAGCAATAAACAACTAGTGAACGAAAAATAAAGCCGTCGTTTCATTATCATCAAAATGAGGGTACAAAGACAAAATTACAAAGAGGCTACAAAGCACAAAAGGTTAATAGGGGCTACAAAAGTTTCTTGCGGGACTTTGGTTTGGGAGGTTTAAGGTTGGGTGCTTGGAGGTTAGTCTTTTTCCGAGCAGATGAAGGCTCCTTGGATTTTTTACCTCTTGGAGTAGGCTCTGGAGGCTCGGATGCAACCTTAGCTTTTTTCTTTGGTGTGGCGCGCTCTTCAGTGTTGCTCCTCTTTTTCCTACGCCCCAAAATCTCTGCACAAACCTCTGAAATAAGAAGTTCTGAGTCCTTATCAGACAAGTTCACTGTTGTATCCTTTTCAATTGGCTTCTCAGATGATTTTTCAGCGTCCTCTACGTCCTTGTTTATTGCAGGTTCTGGCTTCAGAGGCACCTCGGCTGACTCCTTGGATGCGTCACCTTGAGCTCCCACTACATCTACTCTTTTTTCAGCCCTTTTTTCTGCCTTTTGTTGGTCCGGAGTGTCTTCACCTGCTTGTTTATGGGATGCATTCTTATCCCCGCACCCACCACACATGCTATCAATATTGGGCTTGCGTGATGACGCAGCTTGGGAGTGTGCTACGTAAAAGACAATGTAATAATACTCAATATTCAGTTATGTGAACATTCAAAGAGAAGAATGTTCCACAGAATATTACCAATTCCATCAACAGAAGATCCAAAGATGCCTTGCATTGGATCTTTCTCTGCAATTACATGGAGAAAAGAAACAAAATGGTCAAGAAATGAATCTACAATCAGCTTCATATCATAAGGTATAAAAACATCGATTACCTGTACCAACATGCTCATCCATGTTTGCCTCTCCAGGTGCCAGCAGCTTCGAAGCATCTTTTAAAGGTTCCTCACATCCATGAAATAGACACTGGCCGGCAGACTTACAGGCAGTTACAAAACAAAGTGGGTGATACGGATGTTGACACCGGAGCATGTAGACACCGGTAACAACAGTCTGCATGATAGACATCCCACAAGCAACACAATCACCTAATTGCACAGAGCTATTGTCCGATCCTAAATGAACAAGTGGCCTGACAGGAAGGATAGGCATTCTTGACTTGAACAAATTAATAATCGTTTCCACAAATCGAAGATGCCTGTCGCCACTTCTACTTCCCATAACAAAGTGTCATGTTGACCCTGTAAAAAAATAGCACTGGGTGCTTTATAAAACAATATAAGTGTTTGTGCATTACTTTCAAGAGTCTTCATCACTTTATGTGGTACCACTTAAGAGTGTTATATAAACACATTTAAGTGGTCCTTTACCATATAAAATGGTCTCTAACCATTTTTTCCTAATTAGAGTTTAACCACTTTTAAGTAGTATCAACTACTACTAGGTGAATCAATCAAGCTTACATACCTGTAACTATGCTGCCTCTTACCTAGGTTATCGAGATTGTGCATTTCAATATCAAGTTCCATGTCTTTGAGAGCCTCCTTTCTGATTTGAATCAAGGTCTCAAGCTTTGCCATTGCTTCCTCGTTTGGTACAAGCTCAGCGTTATGCAACTTGAGTTCCTCCATATCCTTGTTTAGTCTCTCTACGATCTTAGCGGCGCCTCGTATCAAACCAACCTGCTCATCTCTCTTTGTCTTTGATTGATCTAAAGCAATTTTTATTGATTCGAGACATTGTTGCTTCTCTTTTAACTTTTCAGCAGCATTAGCCTTCATGTTAGAAATAGCTGCTACATCAGCCGTTGACGCAGAAAATGTAGTAGAGGAAACATTTGACATTCCAAATGTTCCCATCGAGCCAAAGGCCCGCTTCTTTAGAAATTCCTCCTTAGCCTGCCTTGAAAATTGATGTCCACCTGAGTATATGTGCCAGTCAAAGCCTGTGCCAGTATTGTCAGTGTAATTAGGCATATTTTCTGCATTAAATTTCCACTCGCTTCCAAGACATGGACCGTTTGTGGACCTCCATTTCTCCAATTTCCTATTTAAAGTTTTTTGTTGGCGTAACATTTTGATAACACCTTCAGCATACACAGCCCATGCAACTAAACCTTCAGAATCTTCAGCGGCCTTGCACTTCTGCCAAGTAAATCCATGTGCAAAATGCATGCCTACCTCGTTGTTTGGGGGAGCTCCCTGATATACTTTGTGGTATAGCAGGAGACATTCTTCATACATTTTAGGCCTCAGCCCCTTTAAATGCATCTTCTCCTTTTGGTGGCGCTTGTAAAGCCATACACTAAGCCACTCCTCATCTGAGAAATCATCATCACATAGGAGCTTCGGATCCTGGCCAACCAAGCATAGCCCATATTCGGTATGAAAATCTTCCTTGGTGAAGCAAAATTTTGTTTGAGTGGGTAAGGCCACTCGTGGTACTGTCCACCTCCCTGTAAAAACATATAAGAATGCATGTTAGTATGTTATGAGCCATAATTAAACTTATTTTATCAACAATAAGAAGTGGTTGAAATGATTTCTGCACCATTCTCAGTGGTACTGCAAAATTTTTAAGTGGTGGTGTATCACTAAATGGTTCTCAACCACTTAAAACTGGTTAGGTAACACTAAAAAGTCCTGCTACACCACTATTTTCTAGTGATACATCCCCTTTTGGTGTTTCTTCACCACTTTAAAGTGGTGCTCCAGCACATAAAAGTGGGATGAACCATTGTTCAGTTGTGCTACACCGATGTGAATTGTTGTACACAACTTAAAACTGGTGCTACACTCCTAAAAAGTGGTGCTACACCAATAGAATGTGGTATCTCCTTGTAAAGCTTCATCACTTAAAAGCACTTAACCACCACTTTTAGCAAAGATGCAGAACTAACGATTATTGCACTTTTGTAAAGCATCACTAAAAAGTGGTTCTACAGCACTGAAAGTGGTTGACCATCACGCACCACCACTTAAATGTGATTTGAACCACAAAAAGTGGTGACCACCACTTTATTGGTGTTTACCACTTTATACCAACTAACGTTCAGGTTAAGAAGCACCACTTTTCAGTGCTCCTACACACTTTTAAGGTACCAAATAACGTTCTTGTTAAGAAGCACCACTTTCTATTGATGTTCACCACTTTATAGTGATATTCACCACTTTATAGTGGTCTTCACCACTATAAACACCACTTAAATGTGATTTGAACCACAAAAAGTGGTGAGCACCACTTTATTGGTGTTTACCACTTTAAACCAAATAACGTTGAGGTTAAAAAGCACCACTTTTCAATGGTTTTACACACTTTTAAGGTACCGAATAACGTTCTAGTTAAGAAGCACCACTTTATAGTTTTGTTTACCTCTAGAAAGTGGTGCTTCTTAACTAGAACGTTATTCGGTACCTTAAAAGTGTGTAAAACCACTGAAAAGTGGTGCACCATCGTGATGCTTTGCTTAAAAGTGATGCTTCACCACAAAATAGTTAGGGTTTTCCACTGGAAAGTGATGCACCCATTGTATCGCCAGATTTTACTAGAACCTTACCTCTTTTTAGTGGTGCCCAACACTTTAAAGTGGTCCAGTATCACTTTTAAGAGATGGTGCATCATATCAGCATAACTATGTAGTGATGCAACCATGGTTTCTGCCCAACTTTAAAGGGTGTTGCAGGTGCACCACTTCAACACAGCCTATCAGTGGTGCTATACCCATAAAAAGTAGGGTTCACCCACTTGATATTTACTAGTGGTGTGTACACTACTTTTTCCTAATAAAGCAACACTTTAATTGAATCCATGGGGGAAATACCTGCATCTAACCTGCTGAACATTTTGCTTCTTAGGTGTACCCTTGGGGGACTCGAAAGTTCTTTTTGTAGCATGCATGTGCAAAAAATTCAAAAATTTTACAAGACATAAAACATATTTTAGAAATGCATGCATGATGCATCTAACCTGTTTTGATAGGCGACTCCTGCGTAGAGCTCTTTCCCTTCCTAGGTGTACCCTTGTCAGAGTCTAAAGGTCCTTTTGTAGCCTGGTTCTTCATCCTGAAAAAATCACCACAAATGCCACATAGATACAAGATCAATAGTTAAATGCATTCATGCTTGAACTTGCATGATGCATTCGTATAAGAATGCACACACAGTTGATAAAATCTGCATTCATGCTTCAAGCTGCATGATGCATTCTTATAAAGCATTCACAAGGGTGATCAATTAGATGTGCACAATGCATATACATTCCAGAAATAAATTCTAAACTTACACATGCATCATTAATAGTTACAATCCATGATTATCTTGCCACCTAACTGAGGGTAGAACATATCGTCAGGGGTTGAACCTGGGTCCTTACGCACCCACCCATTCACTTTAACCACTAGGCCAAGCCCCCTTTGGTTATCTTGCCACACTTTCAGAGACAAGCATACAACACTTCTACATCTGCATGAAGCATGGATCAATGCTACCTGGAAATGCTACCTAGGAAAACCAGCCACATTCAAATTCAACCAACATTCGAGATAGAATGCTTCAAGCTACATGATGACACATACCTGTTGTTGCTGCAGGGGATTTTTACTGAAGTTGACGACCAGCCCAGCAAAAAGTACTCCTCCCGAATTTGCTTGTTGTTGTTGTGATGTTGCTGCTTGTTGCTTCGGCTAGCAGAGAAACACAAAGGAGGGAGGAAAGAGGGAATCAGAAACCTGAATGGCGCTCGCGAGATAGAGAGAGGGGGGAGGAACGAGCGAGACAGAGTGGGAGGGACGAGACTCGAGAGAATATTTGCATTAAGTGCTTGAATGTACCTTGAGGTGATCATTAATGAGTAAGCGCTTTCACTTAGTACACGTCAAATTTTAACCCTTTTTTTCCATAGATTTTGAATTTAATCCCACTGTTTCAAACGCCTAAACCACCCATTTTCTCAACCCCAAAAACCATATACTATATAGTGGCAAAAGCGGTCCACCTATACATGCTTTCACCCAGTACCAATTTGGTACTTCTTGAACTTGCTGTATCACTTATGGTTTACTTTATTGCTCTATCTGGTTTTGTGTTGGTATGCTTTCTTTCATTACATTACTGTTTCAGTTGTCCTCACTATATCTCTACTTTTTGGTACTGTTGAACTTGGGTGCACATCTGTCCACTATTACAGTACCAAATTTGGTACGTTTTGGTACTATTGAACTTGGGTGCACGTCCGTCCACTATTACAGTACCAATTTGGTACTTCTTGAACTTGCTGTATCACTTATGGTTTACTTTATTTCTTGGTATTTTTTAGTTTGTCTATTCGTATTTGATACGAACACCTTGAGCAATGTCTAGAACTAGGTTGATAACATGAAAGGTATGCCAAACATAGATGCTATCTGCCTCAAAAATTAAATGTTGGGCAACCTGGTTAGCTCCAAGAGGTTTCAACAGAATTAGTCAGAGGTTTCAATAGTAGAGATCAAGATACCAAGACAGTCTGAACAAGAAAAGTGGTTTTCCATTATGTATAGTATCGGGTTACAAAATTCCACTATTTACATGATTATGGAAATCTCCTACCTCGGGGGATCAAATTTTTAGGAATACCCCTCCATCTGTATGAAGTAATCAGTAATGTACCCAGAAATATCATCTTTAGTGTCAAAGACTGGGTTTTTGCGAGTGTACGCTGTTGGGTACTGATCCCTTATCCACCCGAGCAACCAAGGCAAAAAAAAATCCAACAAGTAAAACGGGTAATCGGTTCCTACTACCATGGGATCGTATGATCGGATTGCCATACAGTTTTCATAGTCATTTTTAAGAGACTTGTATCTACAATCATCTACAAGAACAGTGTTGCTGGCATCGTACTTCGGGTGCCTTGCCCACAGTGTCCGTAGATTCTTCAGGATAACGGGCTTATTGCCCATGTATTTGGGCACAACCAGCACCTCCGACATACGGGGCCGCCATATTTCACAGTCCTCTTGGGAGAGAATATCTGCTAATGCCAAAAAACGAGGTTAGAGGTATGCGTAACTTATGTCCTGCAACATTCAAAGCGGGCATGCCTATTTTTGCCTTCTATGGTTGGGGAAGCGCGTGTTCACCATGTGTAACATTTTTTCCCTTCTACAGCAGGACCACAACACTAGGCTGGATTTCTGTTTAAGTCATAGGATGAACTGCTCTGGTCCGCATCCAGCCTTACAAGACAAATTACATCCTTTTGGAGATAGACTACCCGTGGCATGTGATCCTTTCGCAGGCACTCAAGTTCCTCAGGGATTTCACTGCAGCTAGTTATTAGCACGCCATTAAGATCAAGCACAATCATCCGCCCGGGTCTATCTGCAGCAATGTGCTTGCCGGTGTCTCGTCTAGCCACCAACTTACTACAGCACCAACAGACATGATGAGTGGGGACAAATACACAGTGCAAACATCATATCTAAAACAGAAAACTGGACCAAAAACTACCAAATTTAGTACTGTATTGCACAAGTGATAAGGACTATCCGAAACAGCAAGTTCAAGAAGTACCAAATTGGTACTGTAATAGTGGATAGACGTGCACCCAAGTTCAACAGTACCAAAAAGTACCAAATTTGGTACTTTAATGCACATATATTGAGGACAACTAAAAAAGTAATGTAACAAAAGGTAACATATCAACACAGAACTAGATAGAGAGAACAGATAAAGCTCAGGGTCAAAAGATCAAGTTGACTAAATCACCAAAAAGCACATAGTGTAGAATACAACAGATTCTCATTGGCTACAGTTTGCATGCACGGGATAATTGATCATGGGCGCGATTGCGCTTCTTTTCTCTGCAAACCGAAAAGTTCCTGCAGGGTTCTGGAATCAGGGGAATTACCTCTCCGCTTCGAAACAGCATTGGCAGTAGTAGAGTCAATGCCCCCGTCGATGTTGTCCACAACAGTATCGTTCACAAGTACTTCTTCCTGCTCATCCTCGGCCTCCCTCCGATCTTTGTTGCCTTCCGACCCCTCTTTGGCCTCCCCTTCACTCCCCTTTGTGGTTTCCACCCCCTCCCCAACACCCCCCTTCGTGGCTTCTTCCTCCGTCCCTTTGGATTCTTCCTCTCCCTTATTGGCCATTGCATCATCGAGCTTTGTGTTGGCAGCATCCTGGCTTTCCTCCGCATCCAGCTCCACAACAACAGGGACTTTACCTTCCTCCTTGTCCTTAGTCTTTTTACCATCTCTGGACTCCTCCTCACTTTTACTTTCGCTGTCACCTGTCTTTTTATCATCTGTGGCCTCTTCCTCACTTTTGCTTCGCTGTCACCTGTTGCCTCACATCTTTGCCCCGTCACATTGTCTTTTCCTACAGAATTACCTTGCTTCAGATCATGGAGAACATCTGATATCTCCCTTGTCACCTCATCCACGTCCCATATTCGACTTGCAGCCGACTTTGTGGCCGGCTGGTCAGCAACTGCAGCATCCTGCTCCTATGCAAACACAAAGAAAGACAGCACATACTAACTTGTATGAAAACCTCACTGAGTTGCAAGTGTGCATATGTATTAAAAAATGCACACATACTTACTCTTGACAACTTGAAGCCCACTGGCCCAGGACTTTGCCAAATCAGAGATTACCATATTACAACCCAGCTTGACACAATGATCCCTGCTTTGTAACAGAGCACTGAAGCACAAGGGATGATACTGGTGTCGGCACTCTAGCATGAAGGTTCCGACTACATGTACGCACTCCAAGGGATCACCGCATGCAACACACATACCAAACACCCGGATCACATTTACCGAATCATTAACCTGGGGCCTAGGATATAGCAGGAACCTCTTCCCAAGCCTGATATCAGACAACATCTCCTTCACAAATAGGGTATGCTCTTGACCTTCCTTCCATTTTTTCTCTAGAGTGTCATACTCAGCCTGTTGACAACCAGTGGTCCCAATTAGTTTCAAAAACTACCAAATAGTCATACCGAGACTGGTACTTCTAAGTAATGTACTACCAAACAGAACCCAAACTACCAAAACCACCAAAACTACCAAAAACTCGGGAATCATATAGTACCAAAAACATATAAATACCCTCAATGCAGAACTAAACTACCCAAACCTTATCAAAACTACCAAAAGACACTTTTTGCAGCACTTTCAAAGAGTACCTAAACGTACCAAAACTACCAAAATCAAACTACCAAACAAGCTTTTTGTAGCACTTTCAAATAGTACCTAAAAGTACCAAAACTTCCAAAACTACCAAAATCAAACTACCAAAGCCACGTTTTGCAAAACTTTCAAATAGTACCTAAAAGTACCAAAACTACCAAAATCAAACTACCAAAACCACTTTTTGCAGCACTTTCAAATAGTACCTAAAAGTACCAAAACTCCCAAAGCAACCAAAATCAAACTTTCAAATAGTACCAAAACAACAAAAACTACCAAGACTACCAAAGAAACACTTTTTACAGCACTTTCAAAAACTACCTTCAAGTACCAAAATTACCAAAATCAAACTACCAATTACACTTTTGCAGCACTTTCAAATAGTACCTAAAAGTACCAAAACTAGCAAAACTACCAAAGCTATCAGAATAAAACTACCATAACACTTTTGCAGCACTTTCAAAAAGTACCTTAAAGTACCAAAACTACAAAAAAGTACCAGAAATACCAAACCATAAGACACAAGGAAACCATAAACTACCTAGAATAAAAACAGTTCTACCATAAGTACCTAACACTACCAATCCCACCAAACCAAGCATAAACAGTTCTATCAAAGGTACCTAACACTACCAATCAAACCAAGCATAAATAGTTCTACCAGAGGTACCTAACACTACCAATCCCACCAAACCAAGCATAAAAAATTCTACCAAAAACTCCCAAAACTACCAGCACCTATTGCTCTAGAATCTCCTTGTCGAGCAATGACGTATCTTCACTGATTCCGTATCGGCATAGCATCCTTCGACTGGCAGCCAAATCAGCTTCTATCACATTGATTTCTACATCATCACCAGTGTTGGCCTCTCTCAATGTTTCCAGTTGGGTTTCATATTCCTTGATGTCGTCCATAATCTGCTTGACAAGTTTATTGGAATCCTCCGCCCTCAAGAGTGTTTCCTTCTTCTGCTTCAAAGACATTGTCAGCTCTTTCAGCCTATCGGCTACTGCCACACATGTCCGAGGGACTTTCCCAACCATAGCTTCAAGGTCCGCAATATAATCAGGTGTCTTCTCCTCATGACGTTGTGGGGGGACATTCTTTGTAGGGGGCATACTACCGACTGGCGTAAGTCGGGGCTTCTTGGTATTTGACGGGTGGCCTCCTTGGGACGCACCGTTTTCCTTTCGCCGATTCTCAACCTTCTTTTCCAAGCCTCTTTGTCGAGAGGAACACATGTTGAGTACACTCTCACCAAACCTGGCCCATGCAACCCTGTGGCCCGCACGGTCCTTTGTGGCTACATGACACTTCTCATATGCAAAACAATGGACAAATTTTGTAGTGATCTCCCCACATGATGGTGGGGCTTGGTACACCTTATGGAACAGGAACCTGCATTCATCTTGAAGCCGTGGTTGCACATGATTTAAGTAAATCTTTGTCTTCTTTTGGCTGGAATGACTGAATACAATGAGCCACTGGCCATCGGGGATGTCATCTTCCGTAAGATCCTTTGGTAGCACCCCCTCCATGCTCAATCCATACTCATCATGAAGCTCTTGTGTTGTATAGCAGAACTTTGTCAAGATAGGGTACTCCTCCATCTTGTTTTTTCCTGCGATGTGGAAACAACACGCAAGTAAAGACATTCCCTCATTCCAACAGTCCAAATACCTGATTATTCACCCTATATGCCTCATTTCAGTTGTGCAAAACAAAACACATGGAATGAAATGAATGTATCTCATTCAGGTGACAAAAAATTCAGTTGTGTACAGAGACAAATTTGGTAGTGGTTAGTATCAAATTTGGTACTAGTTAGTACCAAATTTGGTTATGCTGGCAGCCCTACTGAGCTTCAACTTTGTGCTATGCTCATGCACAACATATACTGATTTTTCAACTTGCATGCATGAAAGTTAGCAATCTAAAAAGTAGCTTATCCATGTAACTTTGTAACTTTCCTAAACCCTAAATTCCTAAGAAAATCCCAAACATGCACATGTACTTGCTGCATGTAAAAAAATCAAATGCAGACCTCATCAGATAAAAGACATGCAGAAACTTGCATGCATGGAAAAGAAAATGGTAAATCACCAGAAAACGCAGAGCTCTCATAGCACCTACCTTTAGATGTTGTAGATGATTGTGGAGTCTCATCATCGGCAAAAAGAGGCCCATGCCTAAATGAAGTCTCCACGGACACAGCAGGTTTCTCCCTCTCCACAAAGGAGGCCCCCTTGCTAGCCCTCGCATTTGGGGTGTCGATGTTCCGAGGGGATTTTGCATCCATTGTCCTCTTCTTCTTCTTCCCATTGTCCGGTGACACTTTGGCTACTGATTTCCTCGCTGGCGTCCTCATCTTCCTGATTGTGAGTAGCCGAGGAGCTTGTTACCTGCAACTGTAGTGGTTTGCAGAAGGCACTGTAGTAAGAGAGCAAGGCGGAAGCTGGAAAATGTGTTGAGCAAGTGCGCCACTCACAAACGCATGGTACTGTGATGGGACTTTTGGCACGGTTTCAAAACACCACTCGCATTACTTATTGCCCCACCCACGTTTTCTTTCACGGAAAGTTTGAATCATACAAATTTCCCTCCTACCATTCTTTAACATAGATGAAAAAGAGGTTCCCTCCAAAGTGTGGACATATGTAGAAGTACCAACTAGGTAGAAGCAAAATAGGTCCTTTTTTTGTACCACCAAACAATGCTTTCACCCAACTGCCAGCTTTTTCTTGCGTGACCTTTCTCTTTTGACCAGTAAGAGCCAACTAAGTACCTAGAGTTTCTTCATCAGAGGATAAGTCAATAGTATTAGTCATTGGGATGGGTTTGTGACTCCACGCCATCCATACTTGACGATGGGCATCTGGGGAAGTTGCCCAGTAGAGAAACTGCTAGACATACCTGGCTTTAAAAACTGTCTGGGACTTTAGCTTGGCGGTCTGTTGAATCACATTATGAGACAGAATCTGACATAGGTTGATTGAGGCCTTATCATCCAATCTCTTTGTCAGTAACATAGCAAATAATTTTTTTGAAACATATGTGGGGCTATTCTTCAGACTCACAGCTTTAGCCACAAATCGGTAAGCAATGGGAACGTCTAGACCTGCTATTGGAACCCCTTGCACACTGGCCTTACGTTTTTTCTTGGCTTCGTCATCTTCCTTCAGAGATTCACTTATTTGCTCTGCGGTTGCCATAGCCGGCTTTGGCTCATTTGGCATCTTGAAAGCATAAGCAATGTTATCTGAAGTTGCTGACACTTTCATTCCATACACCATAGCACTGCCTTCATCAGCATTGAAGGAATCGAGAACCTGCCTAATGATGATGGTGTTGATCTCTATTCTTGTGGCTTGCACAACCACATACAAATCCCACAGTCGTAGCAATGCTTCTGCTTGCTCAGTAAACACATACCACTGTATCTTACTATGGGGAATGAGTGGTAGGGAGGCTTTGATAGAGGTGATAAGTGCTTGAGTCTCTTCTATAGTGTCTTGCATCTTATCCGACATTTTTCTTCGGCCCATACAAGGTGAAGACGATGCCTCTGTGTCAGAAGAAGAAGAAGACTTACCCAAATATTCAAATTTGTATCCAGGTGTGTTGGGTAGAGAAAACAACAATTGACTGTTGCTTCTGATGAAGAACTCTGTGGTTGCAGGGACGAGGCTTCAGAGCTTGGCGATGGCGAATGTGTGACAGAAAGCAAACATCACATAGGAGATTTATGACGAAAAATGCTTACTCGCCTCACTGTTATACGCGTTCGCACCATAAAAGCTCCACTACTTACCATTCCTAGAGTCCTGTGCACCGCAAATGACATGGCATACATGCATTGGTTAATACTCTCCATGTTCCTTGAAATGATTACTATTGATGGTCCAACAGGTCCTTTTCTCCATAAAAATTGATACTGGTTCTGACACTTTATAGATTCTGCTACTGAGATAGTTTTGTCGTATTGGGACTTTTTTGAGCCTTGAGCTACCTCTTTGATTGGCTTTGGTACTGGCTGCACATGAAACAGGCTTAAAATAACTTATTCTGCATTTTCCTAGTTTCTAGCCCCGAAAATACCAGTTTCACTATTTTGAGAAGTCTCTTTGCCATCTGAATAATATAGCTTGATTTTGGCCCCATTATACTGGCAACAGTAATCCAAATAAATCTTTTAATCTTATTGTACCATTGGAAAACACCCAATAAACTTCATATGGACCAGCCCAATCTATCTTTAAGTTTGGTTTATTAGAACCCAATTTTGATTGATACAGCATAACCAAATCTCCTTTCTAAAACTCCCTGACCTTGATTCGTCTATCATGCCAGTGTTTCCTTCTTTGCTGAACAATTTCTTGTTCTAGCATAGCCCTCTGTCATAACTCATCCAGTTCTGTTAACTCCTCCAGTCTCTGTTTCAGATTGTGATTAAAATCCAATCCATATTCCACTGCCATCCTAAGACTGGGAATTACAAACTCCATATGCACAACAACTTCAGTGCCATACACCATTCTAAATGGTGTTAGTCCATTAGTGACCTTATAGGCTGCCCGATATGCCTAGAGAGCAGTTTGAAGTTTCAAATCCCACTGATGTGGCTCTTTTTGCACAATCTTAGTGAGAATAGTCTTGACAATCTTGTTGCTTCTTTTGGCTTGCCCATTGCATCTAGGATAATATGGTGTTGATTTCCAACGCTTGACTGAAAGCATTTCCATGAGGATGTCGATAGTGTCATTTATAAAGTGTGTTCCCTGGTCAGACACAATTTCCATGGGACATCCATATAGGCAAACAATATTTTCAAATAAGAATACAGTTGTTGACTTTGTAGTGTTGTTGGGAAGAGCTTTAGCTTCCACCCATTTGGTGGCATAGCAACTAGCCATCAATATATACCTATTCTTTCTGGGAGTAATTTTCTTGAAGGGACCCAAAATCCAGACCCCATTTCATAAATACACTCAACGGCTGAACTGGAGTTAGAGGAGTCATATCTTCTACTGTGGGTCTGCCAATTCTCTGGCATATATCACACATTTTACAAAAGCTTTTGACATCAGATATTAAAGTTTTCCACCACAATCCAACTTGCAGAATATTCTTGGAAGTAATATCAGTAGAGAAATGACCTCCACAATCCCCATTATGTGCCTCTGAAATAACTTGCATTCTTCCCTTCATAGGCACACATCTGCGAAGAACCCCATCTATTCCTAGTCTGTAAAGTGATCCACCAATGATGGTGAACTTCAGACTCTTCATAATCAGAGCCTTCTTCTGATTCTGAGTCCAGTTGTCTGGGAATTATCCTTTAGAAAGAAACTGATATACATCATACAACTCTGGATCAGTTATTTCTGCAGCTGTTATTTGAAATAGTTCTGCATCCACTGCTCATCTCTCAAAGACATCTCAGAGTCGTCATTCGTACTCCTGGACAAAAAATCAGCACCACAATGGGTTTTATCGAGCTTATGGAAAATACAAAATTCAAATTCCATCAGGAACATCATCCATCTTATCAGTCGGCCTTGAATAATGACTCTGTTGATAAAAAATAATAATGCATGATGATCCACATAAAAATGAAATAGCTTGCCCAGCAAATAGTGTCAAAATTTAGTAGCACTAAAAACCATTCTTAAGGCTTCTCTTTCAGTAGTGGTATACCCTTGTTCAGCTTGACTGAACCTTCGACTGGCAAAGTACACTGGATAATTAGTCCTTCCTTCTGGCTGAGCCAATATTGCTCCCATCACTAGTCTTGAAGCATCTACATGTACATGGAAAATAACATTCCAATTCGGTTGTCGAAGTACTGGCTTACTGATAATAGCATTCTTTAGACTCTGAAAACTTTCCTCACATTCAGCAGTCCAACTGAATTTGATGGGCTTCTTCATGAGTTCATACAAAGGTAATGCCTGGGAAGCAAACTTGTGCACAAATCTTCTATAAGAATTGATATATCCCAAGAAAGAACTTAACTCTGATGCATTGCGAGGCACCTTGGCCTGTTGGACGCACTGAATCTTGTCATTGGCCATTTCTATACCATTCTTGGACACTACATGTCCTAGTAGCTGTCCTTTCTAGACCAAGAAAACAGAATTGAATGGGTTCAAACAGATCCGCTTTTCCTGACAGTGCTGGAAAACCATTTCCAAAAAAAGTAAATGCTTCTCTTCTGTTGAATATACAGTGAAGTCATCCATAAATATGGCAAGGAATTGGTGAAGAAATTCACTGAATATTTCCATCATACACCATTGAAAAGTCGTTGGAGCATTGCAAAGTCCAAATGGCATTACCAGATACATGAATGCTCCCCACTCATTAATGAAGTTCATTTTACTCCAGTCGTCAGGAGCAATCTGTAACTGGTTCTAACCACTATAACCATTCATGAAGCTATACATCTCATAACCTGCAATTTCATCAAGCAGCATGTCCGTAAAGGGTAAGGGAAATGGATCCTTGCTGGTCTAAGCATTCAACTTTCGATAATCCACACAGACTCGAAGCTTTCCATTCTTCTTAGGTACCACCACAATGGGAAATAACCAATCACTACAAGCTACTTCAGTAATGAATCCAGCCTTCAGAAGGTTATCAATCTCTTCCTTGACCTTCTTAACATAATTGGGATTCATTCTGTACCTTTGCAACTGTACTAGTTTGCCATTTGGTTTCAATGGTATTCGATGTTGACATACCTCTCGATCTACTCCCTTGAGACCAGTGTTCCCATGCGAACATATATTTATAGTGCTGAAACATGTGTCATGCCTTTTCTTTCATTACTGGATTCAGGTGCTTGTTGACTTTGATCATTTTAGGATTTTCCTCCGAACCCAGATTCCATTCCTCTATGTATTGATCATTTGGAAGCAACCAGTTAGGCCCACCACCTTTTCGTTTGGTTGAGTCCTCAGCATAATTTCAAGATGGTCCTCTGAACTCTGAACCACTATTCTCATTTTCACTGACATCTACAGAATCAACTAGTTCTTCTGGCCTTCCAGTCAGTTGAACTGGGCATTCTCCAGAGTTCAATTCAGTGAACTGGTCTGGAAATTGCTTCTTGTACTTTTCAACCTGATCCTTGTTCAGTAACACTGCATTGAGATCTATTTCGGTTAATGGAAAAATATTCATTGCCGCCAGCATCCTCTCAATTTTTTTCACCTTATACTTCTAGCATAGCTCTTCTAGTCACAGCTCCTTTCGCCAGTTCCTAGTGTTGTTTGTATGAATCTAAATTCTACTACTTGCACCTTGTATTGTCAGAGTCTGATTAGCATAGTCGTGAACAGCCTGTGTCATTCGCAACCACGGGCGCCCCAGTAGCATTCCATATGCACCTTGCACGTCAAGTACTAGGAAGCTAGTTTTGAACTTTTCTTTGCCTACTCTTATCTGCAGACTCTCTATCATACCATTTGCTTTCACCACGCGATGATCCGCCATTCGAACTTTGAAAGGTGCTGGTTTCAGGTTTGTAATACCCATCCTTTGTTGAAGATGTGCCCCCAGGATATTTACTCCTGCTCCTCCATCTAGTATGACAGCAGATAGTGGCTCCCACTGTTTTCTAACCTTGTAATCTACCTGGATCACCGACACTTCATCATCTTTGACAACAGCCAATTCAATTGCTCTGGCTTCCGCCTTGGTCTTCCTTCTATGTCTGATGAACTTCGTTGCTTTAGGCAAATCTTGACATGAATTTCCTCCCTCTCATGATCAGAGTTGTTATCAGAACTTGAAGAATCAAAAGTTTTTGCACAGTACCATTCCTTTGTTCTGGTGCCTTCAGCTCTTTTATCAGTCCCTAATTTCTTCCATTAGTCCTTGAACTACAGCCAACATGGTCTCAGGAATCCCAGATCCTGACTGATCTGGTTGTGCTTTTTCAGAAGACTGGGTTTGTATCTTCTGAATGACTCGAGCATCAGAACTCTCTGGCTGCTCTGGCAGCTTCTTGGCTAAATCCTCCATGATTTTTGCCACCAATTCTCTGTGCTCTTACCATTCATCAACTACCTTTTCTTTACCCTTTGCCTTCCACACCTCTCTCTGCTAAGCCCATTTGCAACCTTCAAGACTGACTGGTTTTACCGGCTCATCTATGATTTCCTCAATGACCACCCCTTTACTACGTGTAACTGCCCGTACAGGAACTGGTTCTGGGGCCTTCGCCTCAGTAGCCGCAGTAGTAGGTGTTTTTGGACACTGAGCCACAAAATGCCCATACTTGCCACAAGTATAACAATTCAGGCTTCTGTTTTGAAAAGTACCACGACCCCAACCCCGGCCAGTATCTCCTTGTTATCTGCCACGCCAAGCACCAATGCCACTGGTACCTGATTTCTCTTCTTGGGGTACACTAGTAGTCTCTGGTCTAACTAGTTCAGCATTTGTGAATGCCACCACAGACAAATCTTTTCCCTTCTTGAAATGATGAATACAAATGCCACAGTTGTTCCATAAATGGCCATAGGCTTTGCATTAAGTACATTGTGGACACTCTCTAGAAACATGATCTTTGGATTTACACTTTGAACACCAAGTTTCCATTCTCCTCATTGGTTGTCTAATCTGGCTGATTTCCACAATGTGCCGGGCCATCTCATCAATTTTTCTAGACCAAGACCCCTTCTTGGCCTTGTCTTTTCTCTTTTCATCTAAGCTACTTTCCGAGCTACTGGAGGTGTTACTGGAATCGGAATTCTCAGTGGAAGAGCTACTACCACTAGACCTCCTTTTCTTTTGATTCTTCTCCTTCTTTGCCTATTGTTCGAGCTTCAGGGCGTGCTGTACCAAGTCATTGGATTTCTTTGTTGGTGCGGACACCTCCTGTTCCCTAAGCTTTTTACTGTGGGAACCATTTAAAAACCATGCTCGCAACCTCTTCTCTGATGGTGGTTCCTGCAGCAGCTGCCTGGTGAGCTCCTTGATTTTCTCAACATAACTTCTAATGATAATTTTTCTTGCTTTATCTTATCCAGTTCACAGAGGATATCCTCATCTCCTCTGTTGTCTGAATATTCCAGTCGGAAAGCTTTAAGTAGTTTGTTGTATGATCTGAAGTAGCAAGCTGGGTAATGGTAGTACCATTTCCTTGCTGCGTCCTTCAATGTATGAGGAAAGTATTCTCCCCAGTCATCTTCATCGATACTCTTTAACTCAGAAAACTGTTCAAAGGCTTGGGTATGAACATCCAGATCATCTTTCTTTCCACCTTTGAACACTGGAAAGGAAATTTTTAATGAAGAGGTATAATCATGTCGATCAGCACCGTTTCTGCCTCTTTTGACCTTAGGAACCTAACTCTTTCTTGAAGATTTCTTGTAATGGTCCGTATCGGCATCCCAATCAATTGCTTCAATAGTCTCAGTTTCTGTCTCCTCCCTGGATTTTCTACTGGAACTGTGGCGACTACCTTTACTGCCTTTGGATCCTTCATCCCTTTGTGTGGTCCAAGAACTCCTGGCCTTGCGTTCTTCCCTCTCAACCCTTCTTCTTCTGGACTGATTGGAGTACTGAGAATCCTTAGCTTCATCAACATGACTGTGCTCCTCCTGAGATTCAATATTAGTCACTGGTTCATTCTTAGGATTATAATCTCTTTCTGACTCCTCAGGGATAGGGTCAACATGGTAGGATGGTTTTCGACCACGACTGGTTTTTGGTGCCATCACTTCAGCTGAAAATTCTAACTAGGAGAAGAGGTTTCTAGTCAATGGGAAAATAGCTCTAACCACCGTGATCGCCAAAATGGAATTGGAGCTGATCTCTTTCAGATAGCTGATTCTAGTGTTAGAACTTACAGCTACTGGTAAGTCGTGAGTTCATTCAGAGAAACTGGGATAGAAGGTGAAAACTGGACTGAAATAGTTAACTGAATTGAAATAGTATACTGGAATGAGAAATAGACTGGATGACTAGTGGAAAAGTGTTTAGAGTTTAGAATCAGATTCATAGTTCATGAATAATCAGTACAAGGTATATCAGACTGAAGCTCAATTGACTACAATAGTTATGATTACAAAGTGGAGTTACAGGCGTAGAGATTGTAGCTCAGGAACTTCTTAGGAGGCTAAACAAGAAAACTAAGGAGTAAGAAGTCAAAAGACAAGCAGCCTGATTACAAAGTAATGGGTCTATTTATAGACTCTAGAATTTACTGTAGTAACTACCGTGGTAATTGCTGCTATGTGACCAATCCACTATTCGGCTTCCAGGAAATAGTTTCCGCCTGCTGGAGCTATCTTCGTCTTCTGCATTCCCCCTTCGAGCCTTTGAAGTTGAGGGTTGTCAATATTATCCAACAGCTCGTCCGCTTGTGATTTTGTGATACTCTCTGACTGGTTTTCCTGCTTCATCGCGAACCTGCAATAATGAAAACCACGTATTACTTTGATTTTATGCATGTTCAAATACAACAAATAACACCTAAAAACAATACAGAGTTGATTAAGGCACAACAATTCTTCCATTGCGATTCACCAGCAGCAAGTAGTCAGCTAGCTCGTTATTATCATGACTAGATTGATCGACATTGTCAAGATTTCCGCTTTCTTGACTCACGATCTGACACAACTCTCAGTGCAGTCAATGTTCCTAATTCGTTGCTGATCATCTGTGAAATTTTCCCTATGGTGGAAAGAATATCAAAGCACAATCGTCAACAAACACACCAACACTTGCACCACTTCAGAACATACTTTTTGAATCACCTCACAACTTACCGTTTCTATTTCTTGCCACCGCGAGAGGAGCCAGTTAGATCTTGGCTGACAACTCGCATAGATATTGTCACTCACAAATATGCTAACAACATCTTGATATGTCACCATCGTTGGAATACTTCCCGGTTTTGATCATTTCATGCAAAGTCAAAAGAAATTCATTTGCAAATGGATGCGTCAGTTTGAACTTCCAGAACATTAGGCTCTATCAAAGATTAATCGGTGTCAGACAAAGTCTACTTTTCAATTCATCAGCTACAATGCATACAACTCAATCCCCTTGCTAGCATCGTTGAATGAAATGTTATGTTTGACTTTTTGAAAGTGTGGCTTCCCTTGCTCTACCTTGGAAAGTGTGCAAGTTGAGTTGTTTCAAGGCACGACACAATATTGTTCCACCTACGAGAACTACCGTATCCCATCCCAAAATACACTTTTATTTTCCTATTGACCGTTATTAATGACGTAACCCATAGACGAGAAACCATTTGCAAGTGTAGATGGAATGAGGTTCCATCCCTCTCAGCAAACAAAATTCCAGCCAACCTTTCATGTTCCATGAATGCACCCATGCATTCCAAAAGCTTTGTATCAATATCCTGCCTGCCAAGAGAGATTGTAATACTCACTTCCATCACCTTCATCCTATCGGCAAGCAGCTTCTTCTTTCTTTCCTTTCTTTTCTTCAATGCATGCCCTTCATTCAGATTGCCATTCAAGTGTGCCTCTGCTTTCGGCCGCACCATATTTACTGTATGACCACACTCACCTTCCTATAGCCACCTCACTAGGCACACTACTTAAGTCAGGCGTTCATCACATAATCAAATGAAGCATGCAATATACTACATAATACACATTGACACAACAACAAGCCTCTGACATTCAGGTGTTTGCTTGAATTCTAGAATGTAGCACACACATGTGAGACATGCAACATAACATAAACACACATACACACACACACACACAGACCTCTGAGCACGTTGCTTCCATTTGCGCGTGCCACCAGCTCGGTTTGTTTCCCGCACCAAATCAATCCATCGAAGGTTGATAGATAACAAAACCCCTCTACTAATACTCTACCATGATTCGCCCGCCGTCTCTGCCACCTATCCTCCTCCCCTGCCTCCTAGACTTGCCGGCTGCATGTCTCTTTTCCAAACTGCGAAGGATCTTCTTTGATTCCCTCTCATCGATCTGCTTGCAAAATCGCGACGACATACTACACATCTAAAATTGCTACATGCACATTTTTATTTTTTTTTGAGATGGCAAGGGATTTCATGGGCTATGTTTCTACTATGATATCTTTTGGGTTAAGAGAATAGATTTGATCCTTTGAGATATGTTCATGGTTACCCCAACAACAACATATGTTGGTTGCTCTCAACCTTACAAGGACACATGTTCAGTAGTAGGTGGTTGATCTTTCGAGCTCTATGTCAAAATAATGGAAACATATTCGTGTATTTCTTAAGGGATTGGTGGATTTTCAATCTCAACTTGCAAAAATGCATGATAGGTGTATTTGTGAGGGTTATGGGCTTTAGCCTATGTTTGTGTGTAACATCTCTTGTCTAGTGGGATGTATAAGTGGCATAGAACCATGTGGTAGCATGTGGAGAAGGTATATTAGGCGTGTGGGTACCTATGGGGGCCATTACTAGAGGGTGTGGAGTCACCTAGAGATAATTAAGAGGTCCCTAAAGTGTCTTAAAAGGTCACCCACGAGTTCTCAAGTGCATTGGGTTAATTTGGAGCTTCTGTATGATGTCATTTATGAAGCCAAATGAGATTCCTACACTATCTCTATATAATGAGCCTCTTTTTACTCACTTTTATTCAATCTACTTATCAATTTTGTGATTACACTCTACTCCTTTCTCTAATCGTGTAATTAAGTTATCACTAGCATGTTAACATATGAATGACTCTCTAATTTATCCCCCCTAAACTCTACAATTGGTATCAGAGCCCACAATGGGATTAATATTTCTAATCTTGCTAATTAGATCCTTAATCCCTCTCTCTTACTCTCCTATATCTAGTTAAGTACTCCATTAGCAGCTTGATCATGTTCTTGAGATTTTGACCCCTTGGGCCACTACTCACTAACTGATTGGATGCTTGATTAGCATTAGGGATAGTTGATTTTTTAAAAGGCACTTCCATTAGCACTATAAAGCCTCTCTTAGGCATAGATGTACTTTCTCTCCATTCAAACATAATTTTGATGCACTCCATTATATGCTTCCTGCCCTATCCGCTTTCATTGCCCTAGCTACTTCATGCCTCATCGATGCCTGCATGCTTGCAAGTGGTCAATCTGTGGTCATCACTATCTGTTT
The DNA here is from genome assembly GCF_014529385.1 of Adiantum capillus-veneris. Taxonomy (NCBI): domain Eukaryota; kingdom Viridiplantae; phylum Streptophyta; class Polypodiopsida; order Polypodiales; family Pteridaceae; genus Adiantum; species Adiantum capillus-veneris. Next base: position 48,687,058 of record NC_140938.1, read on the forward strand.
GTCGTGGCCTAGCAGCCTTTCCACACGATACCAACCAAGAGCCTTGTTGCCCTTTGGGGGCCTTACCCATTGCACCAAGTGCCAACACCATAGTATTAAGTGCAAAGCCTATTAAGAGGTGATTCCCAATTATTATCATTTTTCTCTAAGGGCACTTAGAGCATGTTCTTAATAGGCTTTGCACTAAGTGCAAAGCCTACTAAGAGGTGATTCCCACTTTAAATTATCATTTTTCTCTAAAGGCACTTAGAGCTTGTTCTTGTGCCACAAATCTGAAGGCCCTCAGCCAAGAGCCTCTTCTCATCGCAAGACAAACGCCATCCACAACAAGGATACTCTACACATAGATAGGAAAAACTCTTCCCAATAGAGGAGCATCATTGTTATTTGCCTTTATAGCGTTGTGCACCAACCTTGCATACTTCATGAACTATATTATTTGTGCACAAATTTGGTTTCCACACTCAAAGCAACATATGTCTCTACATCTATCATGCTTAAGGATAGCTTTATGTGTGCTTATAAGGAGTAAATACAACAGATAAATCAAAAAGAAATTTTCCTTCAAGGGAGGAGGATTAGCAACAATTTCTTTTTATTTAGTTGCATTTCTATCCAATAAAGATCATGAGATAAATCAAAAAGAAATTTTCCTTCAAGGGAGGAGGATTAGCAACACTTTCTTTTTTATTTAGTTGCATTTCTATCCAATAAAGATCATGAGAAAGCCAAGATACTACATAAAAAATGACAAAACATTGAAGTTGAAAGATGAAGACTAAGGTAGAATGGTGGACAATCGATGGCAGTGATGAAGCTGAATTTTTCTTGTGCAATGGAGTCATGTTAGAACGAGCCTTTATCACCTGAGCATTGGTTAATTGTTTTCAAGTACAAGTACCAAAGAGCAACAAGATCTATTTAAACCATCTGCAACCACATCTGGTGGAAGACTACAGATTTCTATTCTCCAAAGTTTATCATGGCCCCCCTTCATATGGTGAATTGACCAACAAATTTTCTAGGTGCTACGCTTTTGAGAAATGCCATGCAACGAAAAAATACCTAGAATGCGGGGTAAACACTTGCATGTACATGATTCATAAACTTGTCATCATGTTTGTTGGCAAGAATTTGTTAAGTGGAAATATCGACTTGCAGAAGCTTCCACTTGGAAAAACATTAATGTTCTTACGAAGAAATATCCACTTTTGTTTTTGAGGAAAAAAACACTTCTCCAAGGGGGAAGTAATGTAAGGCCAAGGGTACCCGAGCCTCCAAAGGGGTGGGTCGAGGTAGGCTGGGTGGAGCAAATAGTTCCCAGCTCCCTCTGATCTTATACATCAAGTGAGAGAATGTGGGCAAGGTCCAACTCAAGAGAAAGGGTCCATGGAGGCTCCTTGGCAAGAAATGTAGTAGCCCTATCAAATGCAATTGACCTCAAGAGGGGCCTTGATCTTCATCAAACCAAAAATTGTGTGCAAGCCTGTTGATCATGAGAGAGCTATGCTAAAATTGATCACTTTTCCTCTTGACATCCATAGAAGCATACATTGAAGGATCACCCACTCTCATCCGCACAAGTAAGCATACATACAAATTGGATTCAATCAAATGTTCAGTAGATCATAAGATAGTTGTTGCAGTAGAGATGCCATAAAAACTCACCGTCTTGCAATTGATAACTTTGTGTCCACAAAAGCTTACATGGAATGAGGATAATGAGGTAGCATTCAAACTTCTTGGAGCATCGTGTTTGGCAAGAGTGTCTTGGTGATGTGGCTAGGATAAATGGACCATGCCACTATATCAAATGGGGTGCAGAGTGGCTTTGACCTTAGTCTTCCAATCATTGGATGAAGTAGTAATGAACTCAAGGCATGAAATAAGCTCTTTGCATTGAAAATAGTGAATATTCTTTCGGGCATCAACGCTCCCATGCTAAGAAATATGCCAAGAAGATGCAGATCAAGCTTATTGAAAGCCTACTTGTTTAATGGTCAGTGATGAGGTCTTGTTAACAAGCCAAGTTTAATAATTAATGTATGCCAGATGCGGCTTAAAATCACAAGAAGATGCCTTAATGATGCCAAAATGACTATGCTTGAAGTGAGCACAAATGAAATATTATGATCTAAAACTGTAGTTCTTAAAGCGCTCTACCGGCCTGTCTTTATGGCTCGTCGAGAGGAGCTACGATGAAGAAGTTATGGCAGTTTGTGCAGGTCGAGATCCATTGGCACATCAGCAGCGCACGTTCCTACGCGGTGATGCCGACGCTACTGCTTAGGGGAAAAGAAAGGGGGGTTCTATTTTAGGGATTGGAAGGGCTATCAACAAATACATAGAACGAGGAAGAGAAGGAGAGGTAGAACGAAGGGGAAAGGGAGGAGTGTGAGAAGGAAACAAAGAGAATTGCAAGTGAGAACGAACGGGAAAGGGAGGAGCGTGAGAAGGAAACAAGGAGAATTGCAAGTGATTGCGAAGAGGAAGGAGGAGGGCTATCAATGAGGGCAAGAGAGGGCATCAGAAGAGGTGGCTAACAACGCGGAGAAGGCGGGGAAGAGCTCCATATCTCTCACTCTCGTCCTCAAGTCAAGCAAGCTTTTCTTTCTCCCTTTCAAGCTTGAACGAAGCAAACAAAGCAAGGTTTTCTCTTTCGCTCTCTCGCTCTCTCTCGCTCGCTCTCATCCCCGAAGCAAGCAAAAACGAGGAGAGCAACCAAGGAGAATTGGGATGCAAAGGGAAGGTGAGCTCAAGGGGAGCTTAACGAAGGAGGATGGTCGAAGCAAGTAAGAAGCTTGAGGAAAAACTCGAGTCGAGGTCAAGGAGGGAAATTTCTCTCTCTCTCCCTCTCTCTCTCTCTCTCTCTCTCTCTCTCTCTCTCTCTCTCTCTCTAGTTCTCGTCAAATCAAGAAGCAAGGGGTGAAGTGATTAGAGAAAATCAAGGTCGAGAAGAGCTTGTCAAGGCTTGAGCAAGCCAAGGCTTGGTCGAATCAAAAACAAAGCAAGGTAAGAAGCAGGAGGAAGTTACAACTAGAGAATGGCAATTAAGCCAGTCTAAAGCATTGATCATTCAGGCGGTGAACTGAATTGAAGACTGTGGAATCCATGGGGCAATCGAAGCAGATGAAGCGACATGAGAAAAATTTCCATCACCGTCATCCATTAGAGATTGAATTAGCATTTTTCTAAGTCCGGTGTCGTGAACGGCCCGGTTAATCCTGTAAACGGGAGCTTAAACTCCTAGTTAGCAGCTGATCCAAGTGACGGTGTTGTTAACAGCCCGCCTTGGCTAAGGACTAAGTTGTACTCAAAGTAATATTCAATTAGTTGATGATTGCGGTGATTGGCAGAGCTATTAGTGTCTCTTGTTCTCTCTCTTTAACACCTCCCACAGCCAGAGGCCCGGCGCCTGCCTGGCTCACGTAACGAACACGTATCCCCCGACATCTTTGGTGAACTCGACGTGAAACGAAGCAGGGCGGGAGGTAAAGATGGAGATTACCGAGCAATTGAAGCAATTTATTGATGATTTCAGTTTGAATGGATTTGATAAAAATTTGGTAGTTACAGATTTGCTAAAAATGATGGAATTGGTTCAGGGGTATCTAGAGGAAGCACAAGCCATGCATATAAAAAAACATATTGATGATGCTGTACAGCTAGCACTTGATGCTGTTCGGGAGCAGTATTATATTTTTCAAGGATATGATCTAGAAGGTTTTATTGCATGTTACGAAGCTGAGATGAAGAGCCGAAATGTTCCAGAAGATCGGATGATTGCAGCTTTTGAGGAGGTTGTAAACTCGGATTTTAAAAAGCAGGTTCAAGAACTGGCAGAAGCATATCACACACGGTGGGAGTATTTTGTAGAGGAATTTATTTATGAAAGCTCAAGGATTCTAGATCGGGAAATAAAGGAGATTACTGAACGAAGTAAGGTTGTCTTCAGTAAAGGTGAAGGGGATCACATGCAGATCCTCAACTATGATGACTTCTAGGAGCATATTTATGCAAGAAGTAAAGCCAAAGAAAATGTTGAGCTGGAAGTAGCAGATTCAGTTCGAGAAGAGCTTATTTTCAGCAACGAAGAAAAGGTAAACGATGAATTTGATGCTGAAACAGGCTTATATGAATTTTTTCCAAAGATTGCTCGCATGGACGCTACCTCTAATAATGGCTTCAGTGAAGACATAGACTGTATAGCAATTGTTTCGCAAGTTGTTGAACTTGACATGCGTTATTCTCAAGGAGTTTATCAAGTAGATGAGCCTCTAAAGGATATTATTGAAACTATTTGCATTATAGCCGAGCAGGATAACATGTCTGCCTACAGATGATTTCATAATGAAAGCTATTATATACACAGTAGCTGATGCAGTGACCAAGATTGTGGACCCAGCACAGGATGAGCTTGAGGATGTCAATGAACCTATGATTTCTACTAACAATATGCTGGCAGATGTTGCTATCATAGAAGAGGATGCTATAATCGGTGAATTTTTATCTAGATCTGAAGGAGATGTTTATGGCAGTATAGAAGAGCTTTCGGATGTGTACCTCTTCAGAGGGGGTGCCAAATGAGCCTTTACAGTGCTATGATGTATTGCTAAGTAACATGGATGCAGATGAGGAAGCAGAGGATGATATGGATGAGTATGAAGAATGCTTAGATCATGCTGATTGTGAGCAGATTATTGCTAGGGATTTTACATATACGCTTGTACATGGGCTGCATGAGGAGATAACTCCTACAGTTTTGAGTAATGTTGAGACATCTAAGGGTGATTTTCCCGAGGATGTTATGGATGGACATCTACATGATAAAGCTATTTTCCATGATCAAGTTGAAATTACAACATGTAAAAATTCCTTTGATGATACAGGTCCAAAGATTCCCAAGGTTTTTCATGATAACTCTGAAGCTAGAAGGGGTGATGATGTTAAATCATCCTTGATACTGCATAAAATGCACAGGGTTTTCCATTTGCTTGGACAATGTGCCATATGTGGCTGGATTTGGACGCTATTCCTTTTGATGCTTAGGTTAGTGATGTCTTGGCTGCCAGTAAAAGGAAGCCAGATTTCTTTAATGCTTTTTGGTAACGAGCTTAAGTTGCCAAAAGTTTATGAGATGTGGGTGCTGTACTATGCTTCAGGTGAAACTCTAGTATATTGCGGAGCCCATCAATGCTATGTGATCTCAATGGTGTTTGATCCAGGAGATTCTAAGGATGTTCATAAGCAGATTTAATATGGATGGATACTGCTAAGTATGCATAGTAATTGCGTGCTATTTAAAGCAGGGATAGCATATTTGCACCAGAAATGCTTGATGTTGATTGATACAGGAAATGTATTCTCATGTGGAAGTTATGTTGCTCCAGTATTTGGGCAATTCCTTATTATCCCATTTGATCCCGGGGGCTACTAAAGTGCAGGTTGCAGATATGGAGGATACCAAAAGCTTGATGTAGCAGGCTGCATGATGCAAGGTTTTGTTTTCTAGATTATGTTAAGTCAAAAGAGTGTTTGGTTATGCGTTCAATAAGATTACATGGTTGGCTTCCAACTGACTTCTTTGGACACTTGATGAAGTATCTTCATATCTTTTGAGTTGGTTCTGCTACCAGAACTTGAGGTAAAGGAATTGAGAGCCATTCCGTGTGCAGACAGAGTAAGGCATACTTGAGCTTGATAGGGTTCCCTTAAGAGAGCTTAATGGTCAAGCCGTGTGCATCATTAACTGGAGCACTTGAGTCTGGTGGGGTTCACTAAATAGAATTTCCATAATTGAATGCTTTGAAGATACGATAGATAAGTTCAAAGATTTTTGATGGGCAGGAGATTCTAAGGATGTTCGTAAGCAGATTCAATATGGATGGATACTATTAAGTATGCATAGTAATTGCGTGATATTTGAAGCAGGGATAGCATATTTGCACCAGAAATTCTTGATGTTGATTGATACAGGAAATGTATGCTCATGTGGATGTTATGTTGCTCCAGTATTTGGGCAATTCCTTATTATCCCATTTGATCCCGGGGGCTACTAAAGTGCAAGTTGCAGATACGGAGGATACCAGATGCCTGATGTAGCAGGCTGCATGATGCAAGGTTTTGTTTTCTAGATTATGTTAAGTCAAAAGAGTGTTTGGTTATGCGTTCAATAAGATTTTATGGTTGGCTTCCAACTGGCTTCTTTGGACAATTAATGAAGTATCTTCACATCTTTTGAGTTGGTTTTGCTACCAAAACTTGAGGTAAAGGACTTGACGGCCATTCTGTGTGCAGACAGAGTAAGGCATACTTGAGCTTGATAGGGTTCCCTTAAGAGAGCTTAATGGTCAATCCGTGTGCATCATTAACTGGAGCACTTGAGTCTGGCGGGGTTCACTAAATAGAATTTTCATAATTGGATGCTTTGAAGATACGACAGATACAGTTCAGAGATTTTTGATGGGCAGCGACCTAATGATTAAGCTAGAACATTGATGATAGGGTATAAGCCTTATTTCATTTTTCATATAGTTACATGAGTCTGATGATGGGAAAGAGCTTAAGGTACCCATAGCAGATGCACATTTAAGTGTTGTTGGCACAGACTAGAGGTTGTGCAGGTTCAAAGGGGGTGGATGTCGTGCATCTCCGCTCCCATGCTGAGAAATATGCCAAGAAGATGCAGATCAAGCTTATTGAAAGCCTACTTGATTAATGGTCAGTGATGAGTGCTTGTTAACAGGCCAAGTTTAATGATTAATGTTTGCCAGATGCGGCTTAAAAGGGCCAACAAATGCCTTAATGATGCCAAAAATGATTGTGCTTGAAGTGAGCACAAATGTAATATTATGATCTAAAACTGTAGTGCTTGAAGCGCTCTACCGGCGTGTCTTTATGGCTCCTCGATAGGGGCTAGGATGAAGAAGTTATGGCAGTTTGAAGTTCAAGTCGATTGCAGATCCGTACCGGATTGGGCAACTATAGCTGAGGTGAAAAAATTGAAATGAATGCATCGGGCTAAAGTGCTCAATTTCTAGAGCGCGTCGGTCTTTTCAGATCAGTGATCGGATTTACGGTTGCCAAGATATTGGCCGTTAAAGATTCACCGGGGGTCGGTTCTGTACCAGTCCGGTCCGCACGATCGGTGTGGCATTTTGGAGTTTTTAGCTATAGCCAGGGTTTCAAATGCAGTAGAATAAGTGCTCGAGGTAGCAATGCTTTGGTTGAGATGTATGCTGGATGTGATGCACTTCAGAGCGCGCAATAAGTGCTTGAGTGGGTTTTTAAAAAAAGGGTTGTCTCTTGCTGTTCAAGACCTCGATACGAACAACGAGACTCATGATGAGATTGCTTGACATCGGCTACTGAAGAAATTTGTTGTGTGTTGCAATATATTGGTCAATGTTTACACCAAATGTGGTGTCTTATGTAAGCATAAATTCCTTTATGAGGTCTCACTAAAAGATGCCATGTTGATGGCAAGGGAGTCATGAAAATTTTACTCGAATGTGGAGGGCTTTCGGTGCCTTGGTTAATATGTATACTAAATGTGGTACTCAAGTGTGGTGCCCAAGGGCCAATGACCGCCCAAGCCAACTTAAGTGGCCGCCCACTATGGGTTGTGAATGGCCGTACACTTTAGGGGATTTTGAATGTGAAAGAGGGAAAAAAAAGAAAGGCATGGCGGCGTGAGGCAGCGTGCGGACAACAGCGGCGGGAATGAGCTCGCACTGGGCGACAAGGAGCTCGGTTGAGCACGAAAAAGAAGCGAGAGCTGCTCTTCCTGCCTAGGCGCTCCTTTTTGGGCCGGCTTTCGCGACATTTGGTGCAGGTCGGGATCCATTGGCACACCAGCAGCGCGCGTTCCTATGCAGTGAAGCCGACGCTACTGGTTAGCGGGGAAAGAAAGGGGGGGGGGGGGGGGGGGGGCTATTTTAGGGATTGGAAGGGCTATCAACAAATATATAGAACGAGGAAGAGAAGAAGAGGTAGAACGAAGGGGAAAGGGAGGAGCGTGAGAAGGAAACAAGGAGAATTGCAAGTGAGAACGAAGGGGAAAGGGAGGAGCATGAGAAGGAAACAAGGAGAATTGAAAGTGATTGCGAAGAGGAAGGAGGAGGGCTATCAATGAGGGCAAGCGAGGGAATCAGGAGAGGAGGCTATCAACGCGGAGAAGGCGGGGAAGAGCTCCATCTCTCTCGCTCTCTTCCTCGAGGCAAGCAAGCTTTTCTTTCTCCCTTTCGAGCTTGAACGAAGCAAACAAAGAAAGGCTTTCTCTTTCTCTCTCTCTCTCTCTCTCTCTCTCTCTCTCTCTCTCTCTCTCTCTCTCTCTCTCTCTCTCTCTCTCTCTCTCTCTCTCTCTCTCTCTCTCATCCCCGAAGCAAGGAAAAACGAGGAGAGCAACCAAGGAGAATTGGGATGCAAAGGGAAGGTGAGCTCAAGGGGAGCTTAACGAAGGAGGATGGTCGAAGCAAGTAAGAAGCTTGAGGAGAAACTCAAGTCAAGGTAAAGGAGGGAAGTTTCTCTCTCTCTCTCTCTCTCTCTCTCTCTCTCTCTCTCTCTCTCTCTCTCTCTCTAGTTCTCGGCAAGGCAAGAAGCAAGGGGTGAAGTGATTAGAGAAATCAAGGTTGAGAAGAGCTTGTCGAGGCTTGAGCAAGCCAAGGCTTGGTCGAATCGAAAACAAAGCAAGGTAAGAAGCAGGAGGAAGTTACAACTAGAGAATGGCAATTAAGCCGGTCTAAAGCATTGATCATTGAGGCGGTGAACTGAATTGAAGACTGTAGAATCCACGGGGCAATCGAAGCAGATGAAGCGACATGAGAAAAATTTCCATCACCGTCATCCATTAGAGATTGAATTAGCATTTTGCTAAGTCCGGTGTCGTGAACGTCACGGTTAATCCTGTAAACGGGAGCTTAAACTCCTAGTTAGCAGCTGATCCAAGTGACGGTGTTGTTAACAGCCCGCCTTGGCTAAGGACTAAGTTGTACTCAAAGTAATATTCAATTAGTTGATGATTGCGGTGATTGGCAGAGCTATTAGTGTCTCTTGTTCTCTCTCTCTTTAACACTAGAATGGTAACAGGACACTTTTATGTCCTTGGACACTTTTGTGTCCTGTTAAGTGACCATTTTGATTGAATTATTTGAAGAGTATGAAAATGAATTTCTAGGTGCTATATATCCACAAAGTTGCCTTATGAGCTGAAAAAAACTTAGCATTTTTTTTTTAGTATCGATCTCACCATTAACCCTACTCTTGCACAAGATTTTTGAACCTAAACTGTGTGAAAAAACGGGTCCTGTTTTTTGGCTTTTTTTCAATTTTTGGCAACTATACCACTCTAAACTTCATGTTTGTGAGGTTTAGATGGCTAGAGGTTAGGCCTTTATAATTCTCAACATGTTTTGATGCTTGTAGGGAGAGCTAAGTGTTAAAATTGAAAGTTATGACCAATTTACAAGAATTGCATAATCTTGTTTTTTTGGCCAAAATTAGCACTTTTATGATTTTTTTGGTGGCTTTCTTGATATCCAAATTCAATTTTGATTGTGTAAGTGTAATGTATAACATAAAGCTAATCTTCCTTGAGTTTTGGGGGACCTAATATGCTATATAGCATAGTATATGATGATGGTTGAGTTTTTTGATTGCTGAAGAATACGATACATTTTAGAGTAGCAAGTATAACTTTCTCAATATTGCTAGTTCTTAGGCCAATTGTGTGTATTTTGTAGGTAGTAACCATATCTAATCATAGACTGCAAACTTGGCTAGATATTGAGTAGTTTCTATGGGTTTCTAGAGGTCATAATGCTAAACCCAGTTTTTTCATGTTTGCTGTATTTAGCACTTTATCATTGCCCCCAAGGTTCCAATTGTAAGAGATCCATTATCCTTTTGACATGCTCCATGTCTCCTTTTGAATCTAGAGGCCCAAAGGCAACTAAGAAAACATGTATATAGTATCTTTATTGAGCGTGACTATAGAAATTTTGATGAGAGGTCCGTAGAATGGCAAAAATGCAACTTTTTTGTACCTATTTTTTTTGCCCAAAAAAAAATTAGTGAGGTAGAAGCAACGATATGTTTTGGTCACCAACCCATTGAAGTTGACGGGGCATTTTATCTCATGTCCTACAAAAATCTCCACTCTTATTTATATGCAATCAACCATAAGAAATTGTTGTATTGGGAAAAATATGTTTTGGTCACCAACCCATTGAAGTTAACGGGGCATTTTATCTCATGTCCTACAAAAATCTCCACTCTTATTTATATGCAATCAACCATAAGAAATTGTTGTATTGGGAAAAATGCACTGGTTCATCAACTTTGGAGGCTTGTAGTGACCAAGGGATGAGAAAAATTACAAGTTTCTCATTTTTTCCATATGTAGTAGTTATTGAACTATAAGCTCATGAAAGGATTTTTCAAAATGAGTGGATGTACTATGGTTTTGGATTTTTTTCCCAAAACCCTGAAAAGACACTTTTATGTCCTGTTAGGTTACCATTCTAGTGTTAACACCTCCCACAATCAAAGGCCCGGCGCCTGCCTGGCTCACGTGGCGAACACATATCCGCCGACATCTTTGGTGAACTCGACGTGAAACGAGCCGAGGTGGGAGGTAAAGATGGAGATTACAGAGCAATTGAAGCAATTTATTGATGATTTCAGTTTGAATGGATTTGATAAAAATCTGGCAGTTACAGATTTGCTAAAAATGATGGAATTGGTTAAGGAGTATCTACAGGAAGCAAAAGCCATGCAGATAAAAAAGCAGATTGATGATGCTGTAGAGCTAGCACTTGATGCTGTTCGGGAGCAGTATTATATTTTTCAAGGATATTATCCAGAAGGTTGTATTGCATGTTACGAAGTTGAGAGGAAGAGCCGAAATGTTCCAGAAGATCGGATGATTGCAGCTTTTGAGGAGGTTGTAAACTCGGATTTTAAAAAGCAGGTTCAAGAACTGGCAGAAACATATCCCACACGGTGGAAGTATTTTGCAAAGGAATTTATTTACGAAAGCTCAAGGATTCTAGATCGGGAAATAAAGGAGATTACTGAACAAAGTAAGGTTGTCTTTAGTAAAGGTGAAGGGGATCAAATGCAGATCCTCAACTACGATGAATTCTGCGAGCATATTTCTGCAAGAAGTAAAGGCAAAGAAAATGTTGAGCAGAAAGTAGCAGATTCAGGTCGAGAGGAGGCTATTTTGAGCAACGAAGAAAAGGTAAACGATGAATTTGATGTTGAAACAGGCTTATATGATTTTTTTTTCAATGATTGCTCGCATGGACGCTACCTCTAATAATGGTTTCAGTGAATACATAGACTGTACAGCAAGTGGTTCGCAAGTTGTTGACCTTAGATGAGCCTCTACAGGATATTATTGAAACTATTTGCATTATAGCCGAGCAGGATAACATGTCTGTCTACAGATGATTTCATAATGAAAGCTATTACACAGTAGCTGATGCAGTGACCAAGATTGTGGACCCAGCACAGGATGAGCCTGAGGATGTCAATGAACCTATGATTGCTACTAACAATATGCTGGTAGATGTTGCTATCATAGAAGAGGATGCTATAATCGATGAATTTTTATCTAGATCTGAAGGAGATGTTTATAGCAGTATAGAAGAGCTTTCGGATGTGTGTACCTCTTCAGAGGGGGTGCCAAATGAGCCTTTACAGTGCTATGATGTATTGCTAAGTAACATGGATGCAAATGAGGAAGCAGATGATGATATGGATGAGTATGAAGATTCCTTAGATCATGCTGATTGTGAGCAGATTATTGCTAGGGATTTTACATATACCCTTGTACATGGGCTGCATGAGGAGATAACTCCGACAGTGTTGAGTAATGTTGAGACTTCTAAGGGTGATTTTCCCGAGGATGTTATGGATGGAGATCTACATGATGAAGATGTTTTCCATGATCAAGCTGAAATTCCAACATGTAAAAATTCCTTTGATGATACAGGTCCAAAGATTCCCAAGGTTTTTCATGATGACTTTGAAGCTAGAGGGGGTGATGATGTTAAATCATCCTTGATACTGCATAAAATGCACAGGGTTTTCTACGTGCTTGGACAATGTGCCAGATGTGGCTAGATTTGGATGCTATTCCTATTGATGCTTATGTTAGTGATGTCTTGGCTACCAGTAAAAGGGAGCCAGATTTCTTTAATGCTTTTTGGTAACGAGCTTAAGTTGCCAAAAGTTTATGAGATGTGGGTACCGAACTATGCTTCGGGTGAAGCTTTAGTATATTGCGGAGCCCATCAATGCTATGTGATCTCAATGGTGTTTCATCCAGGAGATTCTAAGGATGTTCGTAAGCAGATTCAATATGGATGGATACTGCCAAGTATGCATAGTAATTGCGTGCTACTTGAAGCAGGGATAGCATATTTGCACCAGAAATGCTTGATGTTGATTGATACAGGAAATGTATGCTCATGTGGATGTTATGTTACTCCACTATATGGGCCATTCCTTATTATCCCATTTGATCTCGGGGGCTACTAAAGTGCAAGTTGCAGATACGAAGGACACCAAATGCCTGATGTAGCAAGCTGCATGATGCAAGGTTTTGTTTTCTAGATTATGTTAAGTCAAAAGAGTGTTTGGTTATGCGTTCAATAAGATTACATAGTTGGCTTCCAACTAACTTCTTTGGACAATTGATGAAGTATCTTCATATCTTTTGAGTTGGTTCTGCTACCAAAACTTGAGGTAAAGGACTTGACAGCCATTTCGTGTGCAGACAGAGTAAGGCATACTTGAGCTTGACAAGGTTCCCTTAAGAGAGCTTAATGGTCAAGCCGTGTGCATCATTAACTGGAGTACTTGAGTCTGGCGGGGTTCACTAAACATAATTTCCATAATTGAATGCTTTGAAGATACGACAGATACAGTTCAGAGATTTTTGATGGGCAGCTACCTAATGATTAAGCTAGAACATCGATGATAAGGTATAAGTCTTATTTCATTTTTCGTACTGTTACATGAGTATGATGATGGGAAAGAGCTTAAGGTACCCGTAACAAATGTAGATTGAAGTGCTGTTGGCACGGACTGGAGGCTATGCAGGTTTAGAGGAGGTGGATGTCGTGCATCTCCGCTCCCATGCTAAGAAATATGCCAAGAAGATCCAGATCAAGCTTACTGAAAGCCTACTTGATTAATGGTCAGTGATGAGGACTTGTGAACAGGCCAAGTTTAATTGAATTGATAAAAAATGTCAATAAAACAAATGAAGGATCGAAGTTGTCTTTGCATGGCCATCTCTAAGAACTAATTTGGTAAAATGTGCATAATTTTACAAAATTGACTCAATAGTAAACTTTAAAAAAAAAAAACACTCATAAACTTCTTTGAAAAATCCCTCAATAGATATGTAATGAGCCTATCAGACTCCTATGTTGCTTACATAAAGACTGACAACCTTTAATACTCGCCCAAGTTAAGTAGTGAACTACAATTTTACACAAAAACGGCTATTTTTAAAAAAGTGAAAATTCTATTTTTAGCATTTTTAACTCAAATATGACTCAGAGTCTTAAGACACTTCTTAACAAGATACTCAAGAAGTTTCATGAAGTTTTTATGCCATATGCAAAAGTTATGCTTAAATTACTAGAATCTAGGCATGAGCCACTATCACAACATGTAAGAAATCCCTGAGTAGCTAAAGCGCCCTCCTCCCTTGACATTCACTCAACAACCATCGACAACTCTTCTAGATGGACAACAATTTATAAGGTTCAGCATAGAGTAGATTCTCCATTACAAAACCATACCAATATCTTGATCACTGAGCATACTATAGAAGCCTTGAGATGCCCTTGGTTTCCTTTCCCCAATGCCCTGAGCAGGTTGTGAAGGAAACTAAAAAGTCGATGATGCCCACTTGCCTGTGCCTATGCTAGCTCACAAATTTATTCTCATGCTAGCTATTCTAGTGTTCAAGAGAGAGAGCATTCACCAATGTGTAGCAAAAACACTCCAACCCCTATACACTCATGGAATCATCCAAACCTACGCAACTTTCGAGTAACTCAATTCTCTACATCGTATGCTTTAGTCCCCCTTTTGCCTCACATTTGCAAAGGTTCATCGACAACTTAACCACAAAGGTCTCAAACTCAAGCTACATAAACTAGCAATAAAATTGTCACCCCACTTTCCTTGTGATGTCATTTCTTGCTGTGAAACAATTTTTGCCTGAATAACTTTGAGCCACTTCCTTCTCATTTCTAGATTGATAAGGTACTCTATAAGTAAATTGGCACAGACAACTGCCAAAATTTCCTTCCTTCATAATGAAGAAGCTAGCCCCCATGGAAAATTGATCTTCTGGCTACTCTGGTGAAACATCTCCATTGTCGTCCAAGTCTGTCACATGTGCTCAACGTGAGTCTTCTCACCGATGCCAATGTCTTGGGGATTGTATTTAGTCAACACCACAACTTGGTCATGGCACAGGTTCTTGGATGTTTCTAACAAAATCTAAATTAGAGAGAGAGAGAGAGAGAGAGAGTCGCTCGTGAGGACAAATAGCCAATTTGCTGCTACACCCATCAGCAAGCAGTTCGTCATCTTCAAAATTATGTGTGAGATTATCAATGGCCATACACAACGTCAGGACAAATGCAGCTCTCTCTCTCTCTCTCTCTCTCTCTCACAGACAAACCTTCACAAAAAGATCCGCTCCAAACTGCTACCTGCATCGAATTGCATCGAATCCGCTCCAAACTGCGAACGTTCGAACTGCCTCTGCGCATATGGAAGCTTTTGACGACAGCGCGTTCCCCTTTTCATGGAGTTAATTTGCATGATTCGATTCCAAAGGTATCTTTGAACTTGAAGCAAAGTGAGTTGGAGACCATTCCTGCTTGGTGGATTCTCCACCTCTGCATTGTGCTCTTTGAACATCGTGATGACTATCTAGCCTACCTGCCATGGCCATTCCGCAATCGCTACACCTGCAATTTCTTCACCTCCTCCGCCTCAATCCTTCTGACGACCACACCATTGCTTCCTGCAGCGAAAGGATGGGGGGCTTGCAACTGGGGCCTACTATGTACAAAGGGAGAGAGAGCGACGCGCCAACTCCACATCCGGGCTTGCCTTTCCAAAGACGAGAGAGAGCTGGTCTGTTTTCATGATTGCCATGCAACCTGGCAACAAGACGCCAGCCATCTCAGGTCGCTGACACTAGAAATGATTGTTGTGAGACAGGAAAAAGTCCGAGCGTAGTTGTTGGGCTGCACGATGCTCTGCGCCCCCTTCCCCTTGTCCATCACCATGAATACTGCCCAGGTCCACCATGGGCACAAAGGCGGACGATATCTCTCGCTGTTTGTAGCTGCACAGGTCCAGCAGGAGGAGCGAGTGATGCAGACGCGAGAACTCACCTTCCCTCCCTCCCTCCCTCCCTCTCTCTCTCTCTCTCTCTCTCTCTCAAGCCATACAGGATATCCCCCTCTTCCTCGTGTGGCCTACTGTCTCCTCTGTCCCTCCAGCTTCGCTCTCAGGCCATGAAAATCTCTCTCTTTCTCTCTCTCTCTCTCTCTCTCTCTCTCTCTCTCCCCCCTCCCGACTTGGTGACCACAGCTAGGACCAGTTGCCTCGCTTGCCACCTACCACATCCTCGTTCGCTTGCATTCTTGTACCCTGCACACAAACCAGAGGCCTTACACCAGCCCACCTGGGCAAATAAACGATACAAACTCGGGGTTGCGACGTAGACAGAGAGCTCAGATCTTAGAGAGAGAGAGAGAGAGAGAGAGAGAGAGAGAGAGATGCACCTGAACCAGGCACTGCAGAGAAACAAGAGGGCGAGTGAGAGATATGCTACAGGTCCATTGGGGTTTTCCCTGGAGAGAAAAGAGAGGGAGACAGGCAAAACTGCTGTGCCTCTTGTTGAATCTACCAGACGAAAATCAATCTCTCTCTGTCTCTCTGCGATTACCCTAACGCATTCCATCGCTCTGCCTCTCTATTATGTCCACATGTCCTCCACCTCTCTTTTTTTATCTCTCTCTTCCAACTATATCGAAAAATATCCCTGTGAACCTACCCACCACGACTCCCGTCTAGGCGGAACCCCCCATTCCGGCCACGCTTTCCTTCTCGTTTTATTACTTTGTTCCCAAAATACCCCTGCTCACGAGATTAAATTTCTCTAAACGTAAATGGGTGAAAGTATGTGTAGGTGTGCAAGCAACAACATGTATGTGGCATCATGTAGCTTGAAGCATTCTATCTCGGATGTTGGTTGAATTTGAATGTGGCTGGATTTTCTAGGTAGCATTTCCAGGTAGCAGTGATCCATGTTTTAACATGCTTCATGCACATGTAGAAGCGATGTATGCTTGCCTCTGAGTGTATGGCAAGATAACCAAAGGGGGCTTGGCCTAGTGGTTAAAGTGAATGGGTGGGTGCGTAAGGACCCAGGTTCAACCCCTCGTGATATGGTTTGCCCTCTATTAGGGAGGGTATTGCCAAAAAAAAAAAAAAAAGTGTGGCAAGATAATCGTGGATTGTAACTATTAATTATGCATGTGTGAGTTTATAATTTATTTCTAGAATGTATATGCATTGTGCACATCTAATTGATCACCCTTGTGAATGCTTTATAAAAATGCATCATCCAGTTTGAAGCATTATGCAGCTTGAAGCATGAATGCAGATTTTATCAAGTGTGTGTGCATGCTTATACGAATGCATCATGCAGGTTCAAGCATGAGTGCATTTAACTATTGATGTTGTATCTATATGTCGGTCAGAATCTAAGGTTATGCCAGATACCAGGTTTTAAAGCATCAACACCAATATTTGTATGTATATGGTTTTCATATAATTTATGGCAACACCACCCTCAAGAACTAGATGTAATAGAATATGTTTGGATAAATATGGTTTCAAAAAAGAGTAGATTTAAGACAGACTTCCAAGATCCAAAAAGCTATGCAGTAATCAGGTGACATGTCAAAAGCAAAACAACCCTTAATTGATGTGTGGATAAAAGTTAGAACAAAACTTATTTTGTACCTACATTATCATACCATAGTCCACAGCTAAAGAGATAATCCCAATGATGGTCAACCACTTTCAGTGTTGTAGAACCACTTTTTAGTGATGCTTTACAAAAGTGCAATCTTTAGTTCTGCATCTTTGCTAAAAGTGGTGGTTAAGTGCTTTTAATAGATGAAGCTTTACAAGGAGATACCACATTCTATTGGTGTAGCACCACTTTTTAGGAGTGTAGCACCAGTTTTAAGTTGTGTACAACAATTCACATCGGTGTAGCACAACTGAACAGTGGTTCAACCCACTTTTATGTGTTGGAGCACCACTTTAAAGTGGTGAAGAAACACCAAAAGGTGATGTATCACTAGCAAATAGTGGTGTAGCAGGACTTTTTAGTGTTACCTAACCAGTTTTAAGTGGTTGAGAACCATTTAGTGGTACACCACCACTTAAAAATTTTGCAGTACCTCTGAGAATGGTGCATAAATCATTTCAACCACTTCTTATTGTTGATAAAACAAGTTTAATTATGGCTCATTACATACTAACATGCATTCATATATGTTTTTACAGGGAGGTGGACAGTACCACGAGTGGCCTTACCCACTCAAACAAAATCTTGCTTCACCAAGGAAGATTTTCATACCGAATATGGGCTATATGCTTGGTTGGCCAAGATCTGAAGCTCCTATGTGATGATGATTTCTCAGATGAGGAGTGGTATAGGGTATGGCTTTACAAGCGCCACCAAAAGGAGAAGATGCATTTAAAGGGGCTGAGGCCTGAAATGTATGAAGAATGTCTCCTGCTATACCACAAAGTATATCAGGGAGCTCCCCCAAACAACGAGGTAGGCGTGCATTTTGCACATGGATTTACGTGGCAGAAGTGCAAGGGCACTGAAGATTCTGAAGGTTTAGTTGCATGGGATGTGTATGTTGAAGGTGTTATCAAAATGTTACGCCAACAAAAAACTTTAAATAGGAAATTGGAGAAATGGAGGTCCACAAACGGTCCATGTCTTGCAAGCGAGTGGAAATTTAATGCAAAAAATTTGCCTAATTACACTGACAGTACTGGCACAGGCTTTGACTGGCAGACATACTCAAGTGGACATCAATTTTCAAGGCAGGCTAAGAAGGAATTCTAAAGAGGCGGGCCTTTGGCTCGATGGGAACGTTTGGAATGTCAAATGTTTCCTCAACTACATTTTCTGAGTCAACGGCTAATGTAGCAGCTATTTCTAACATGAAGGCTAATGCTGCTCAAAAGTTAAAAGAGAAGTAGCAATGTCTCAAAGCAATAAAAATTGCTTTAGATCAATCAAAGACAAAGAGAGATGAGCAGGTTGCTTTGATGCGAGGCGCCGCCAAGATCATAGAGAGACTGAACAAGGATATGGAGGAACTCAAGTTGCATAAGGCTGGGCTTGTACCAAACGAGGAAGCAATGGCAAAGCTTGAGACCTTGATTCAAATCAAAAAGGAGGCTCTCAAAGATATGGGACTTGATATTGAAGTGCACAATCTCGATAACCTAGGTGAAGAGGCAGCACAGTTACAGGTATGTAAGCTTGATTGATTCACATAGTAGTAGTTGATATTACTTAAAGTGGTTAAACTCTAATTAGAAAAAAATGGTTAGGGACCATTTTATATGGTAAAAGACCACTTAAATGTGTTTATATAACACTCTTAAGTGGTACCACATAACGTGATGAAGACTCTTGAAAGTAATGCACAAACACTTATATTGTCTTATAAAGTACGCAGTGCTATTTCTTTACAGGATCAGCATGACACTTTGTTATGGGAAATAGAAGTGGCGACTAGGCATCTTAGATTTGTGGAAACGATTATTAATTTGTTCAAGTCAAGAATGCCTATCCTTCTTGTCAGACCGCATGTTCATTTGGGATCGGACAATAGCTGTGCGCAGTTAGGTGATTGTGTTGCTTGTGGATGTCTATCATGCAGACTGTTGTTACCGGTGTCTACATGCTCCGGTGTCAACATCCGTATCACCCACTTTGTTTTGTAACTGCCTGTAAGTCTGCCGGCCAGTGTCTATTTCGTGGATGTGAGGAACCTTTAAAAGATGCTTTGAAGTTGCTGGCACCTAGAGAGGCAAACATGGATGAGCATGTTGGTACAGGTAATCGATGTTTTTATACCTTATGATATGAAGCTGATTGTAGATTCATTTCTTGACCATTTTGTTTCTTTTCTCCATGTAATTGCAGAGAAAGATCCAATGGAAGGCATCTTTGGATCTCATGTTGATGGAATTGGTAATATTCTGTGGAACATTCTTCTCTTTGAATGTTCACATAACTTAATATTGAGTATTATTACATTGTCTTTTATGTAGCACACTCCCAAGTTGGGTCATCATGCAAGCCCAATATTGATAGCATGTGTGGTGGGTGCGGGGATAAGAATGCATCCCAGAAACAAGCAGGTGAAGACACTCCGGATCAACAAAAGGCAGAAAAAAGGGATGAAAAAAGAGCAGATGTAGTGGGATCTCAAGGTGACGCATCCAAGGAGTCAGTCGAGGTGCCTCTGAAGCCAGAACCTGCAATGAACAAGGATGTAGAGGACGCTGAAAAATCATCTGAGAAGCCAATTGAAAAGGATACAGCAGTAAACTTGTCTGATGAGGACGCGGATCTTTATATTTCAGAAGTTTGTGCAGAGATTTTGGGGCGTAGGAAAAAGAAGAGCAACACTGAAGAGCGCGCCACACCAAAGAAAAAAGCTAAGGTTGCATCCGAGCCTCTGGAGCCTACTCCAGGAGGTAAAAAATCCAAGGAGCCTTCATCTGCTCGGAAAAAGACTAACCTCCAAGCACCCAACTTTAAACCTCCCAAACCAAAGTCCTGCAAGAAACTTTTGTAGCCCCTATTTACCTTTTGTGCTTTGTAACCTCTTTGTAATTTGGTCTTTGTAACCTCATTTTGATGATAATGAAATGACGGCTTTATTTTTCGTTCACTAGTTGTTTATTGCTTATTGATTATCTATTTATTGTACTCATATTGTTCATTGACTGTCTATTTATTGTACTCGTATTGTTCTTTCCCACGTCATCATGAGCATCTTCAAGTAGAGCTTTTTTTTCTCCAGTATCTCCTGCCAAGTGGACTGTTGTTGCCATAGAAGTTCAAGAAATTAATGAAATGGAAATCAATAGCCTGGAAGGTATACTTTTCAAGTGTATTTTGAAAAGGTTAATATGTCAGTCTGATTGAGGTTTTTAAGGCATGGTACTTGTCTATGGCAGAACTTAGCTGGATTGGAGATGTTCAAGAACCAGATGAGAAGGTTGAACACATAGCAGCTAAGCAGGATGCAGAGCAGAATGCAAATGTAACACCAGATAAAGTAGAGGAAGACCAAGAACCAGTAGCTTGCCCGAAATTGAGGAGATTTTGCCAAACTGCCCTGGATGGGGATATCTTGTTTCGAATTTCTGCAAGATCAAAAAGCTCATCATCCTTGATCTCGATGGAGTATTCGTGAAACGAGATGTAAGCAAACATGATCTAAAGACTGGACAACTTAAACACCCTCCACTTTCGGCTTCCAACAGAGTTAAACTAAAAAGAGTGGACAAGAAGTTGTGGATCTACTACCGTAGAGATGTTGAGCAAATTTGTATGGATTTGAGGCAAATAGTAGATGCAATGATTTTGAGCACTTGTACTGCTGCTAACATTGAGCTAATCCTCAGTACATGTTGGCCAGACATATGGGAACATAGGACTTATTACTTTAGGGATCTCTTCTCAAACTGGCAATGTGAGAAGTGGTCATATTTTGAAGAGATTGCTGGAGCTCCAAGAGACCTTGCAGATGAACCTGCGTCTTTAAGCCCCTTTACCATGTCTGGAACAAGTTTCCAGAATATGACTCCTCTCGGACATTGCTGGTAGATAACTCCAGATATAAAAATATGCGCAATGTCTAGGACAACTGTAGATGTCTACCCACCTTTGATCCTCTTGATGAAAACCAAGACCCTGATTACCTCACACGCACACTGTTGCCATGGCTGTGCAGATGGGCATTAACCCCCAATTCACTGGAGTATACAAAGGCAAACCACATCAACAATACCAAAGATGAACTTTCGAGTATAGTCTTTGAGCACTTTGTTATAAATAGAGATGAATGAGATTGTACATCTGTAATTTAAGAAACGTTATATATTGTACATTCTTGGTGGATATGTAGAAGTTTCTAGATAATTGTTGTAATATACTTTTTGTAATATACAAAAGTCTAGCACTTTACATGTCTTTTCCCTATACATGTCTCTACATTTCTGAATGTCTCAGAACCACTTTTTAGTGGTGCTAAACCCCTAAAACGTGGTTAAATTTTTATTGTGTTATTGCAACAGTTTTTCTGGAACTGCAACACCATTTAATGGTGATGTTCGGGGGGAGTGGTGAAGCATTCTTAACCACTTTTTAGTGGTGCTAAACCACTTTAGCACCACGAAAAAGTGGTAAATTTTTATTGAGTTTTTCTGGAACTGCAACACTTTTTAGTGGTGACGTTTGGGGGGGGAGGGGGGAGTGGTGAAGCATTCTCAAAAACCAACATGTCAATTCCATCGTACGTTTACACCAATTCCATCTTGTTCAATCTTTCACTAGATGATATAAAATCAGATTTGATTTACAATTCACAGGGCATGCTATTGTATATTGCCTCATGGTTTTCATTGGAAAGTTCGAACACTTCTCATATGCCATCGAGCACTACAGGCTCCATAGGGAACTTTATTGCCCTTATCAAGTGGGAATATATGAAAACTACTGGCTTGTTATCCCACAGCTCATACAAGTTTGCTTGTAGGGATTTATACCAATGGCCCGTGACCATATAAGTATGCTTCTCTATCTTGTGGCCCCATGCATCAATTTGGTCGTTAGTTGTTAGGCCCTTAGCTACTACACACTTCAAAATGTAGAAGTCAACAGCCTCCTCATTATTCTATTCAGAAGTGACATCAAAATTGTCTCCAGGTGTAAGAGCATCACTTAAGGAGTCATAATGACCTGCATAAGTGGCACCATGGAACTCCTCATTGTCTGAGTCTCCGTATGACTGGGAATAATTAGCAAGTGGCTCCAAAGTATGATATTGCCATGTCTCCACATGTGATCTGTTCATACACCTTCTCCAATGGCCAAGCCTGCAAGGAAAACAAAAGCATGACAGCTGTTTTGATTGCAATGCACAAGTGTTGTTCTTAGAATACCCATTCACACAGTGCATTGCTCTAGAGCCCTTCAATGGTTTGCAGTTCCATTGATGGGATCGCTGAACATCACCTAGCTTGACCTCCCAGAACACCCTACTGACCTCGCTCTTTTGCTTGTCATACATAGTAGTTGCTCCAGTACTGAGATGCATTCTCAAAAAAGAGACAACTTCAATTGCACAAGTCAACCACACGCTATTTTGCTTCAATTGCTCATGAGTTAGAGCCCTTTTAATGACAGCCCCAGCCCCATCATGTTCCCCCTTTCCATGTCCTCAGCAAAAAAATTTCCAATTCATTTCCATGCCATTAAGGCTCCAATATCTAGCAACAAAGTAAACGTTCGCTTTGCTTTAAATTGTGAAGCTGCACCATCTGACCAAACCCAATGTTTTTCAAAGCTTATCCCTTGATCTCTCAACCATTGAGCATGTAAGAGAAAAGCATGTTGCACAAATAAGGTGTGATGTTGTTTATCATCTGAGACAACAAAGTGCATGGTCTTCTTTATTGCACCTGATGCGATGCGAAAATAAGTAATCACGACAAAGATAGTGACCTGCTTAGTGTACCAATGCATTGACTTGATCTCATTTTGGTCCTTGAAGGAGTAGTTCTCTGCAAAGTCAACGACGGAGACAACCACATCATCTGGAAACAAATAAATGCAGTCCTTGAACTGTTGTGCTTGCCACCTAAATATAAAATTGTGAGTGACATACTTCTTCAAGTGGTCTTGGTACACTCGCAAAAGTTCTCTAGGCAGCATTTTCTTGTGGACAATGTCTTTCACAGTGCTCTTTCTAGCTTCATTATTTAATCCAATAGCACCCACTATATTTTCAAAAAACTTAGCAAATACTTTCTTACTCTGCTCAACTTCTTCTCTTGGACATATCTGAATATTACCTACACCCCATGCATTGCATGTTCCCATTAAGCATTGGTAGCTATGGAAACTATGTCCTGCAAGTATAGGGCAGAGTATAGACTCCAACAGTGAAATGGTACTCATACTTGCATTTTTGTATGCAAGACATCCATGGTTGGCAACTTCATCATGATGAAGGCATATAGGGTAGCTGCACATGTAGCAAGAACCATGAAGATAAAAAATTCCAGTCCGCATGTGATTTACTGCCTCTTTAAGGAAAATCATTTGTACATGCACAATACAACAGCAGGTGTAGCGATCCCTCAATTTTCGGACAAAGAATGGTTTCATAGACTCGAAGCAACATTGTGAAATCTAGATATCCGCATACTTTCTCTTGAATCTTAAATAAAGCTCCACCTGCAATATACATGTATACAAATGTTAAAAATAAACTTAGCATTCAAAACTGGTTAAATTGTTTCAAAACATTAAAAAGTGATTCTATATCATTAAAAACTGGTGTGCACCACTAAAAACTAGTAATGATACATTCAGTAGTATTGTTTTACCTGTGAAAATAATGCACCACAAATACAAATTAGTGTAGAAACCAGTAACCATACAAAAAGGTAGAATATTAAGAGGTTGTGTGAGGACAACTTAATAGTGGTGAGAAACAGCATTCAACATAACTAGAAAGTGGTTCGGCACGACTTAAAAGTGAATTCAAACCACTTGACGGTGATGAACCGCCAATAAAAAATGGTGTGCACTGCTTGATATATGGTGGGCAACGATTAAAAAGTGGTGAGTAAGGACATGAAAGTGCTGGGGAAGTTCAAAACTAGCACTTAAAAAGTAGCTGGGAGGGACAAAGTACTAGGCGACAGACCAGCATTAGCACTAGATAGTAGTCCAACACAACTTGAAAGTGGAGGAGCTCTTGTGAAAAGTGTTTGATGACCACTTTAGAGTGGTGAGCGACTAGTTCAAAGTGGCCAATCACCAATTAAAATCTAGCACTTAAAAAGTAGCTGGGAGGGACAAAATACTAGGCGACAGACTAGCATCAGAACTAGATAGTGGTCCAACACAACTTGGAAGTGGAGGAGGTCTTGTGAAAAGTGCTTGATGACCACTTGAGAGTGGTGAGTAACTAGCTCAAAGTGGGCAGTCACCACTTGAACGCGGATTCTGGTCACTTGAATGCGGTTTCTCGCCACTTGAAAGCGGGAACTTGCCGCTTGATTGCAGTGACAAGGTTTTAGCTACCACTTGAAAGTGGTGTCTCGCCACTTGGGAGTGGTGCCTCATCACTTGCATGGAGTGATGATTGATGTAGTGACTTAGCACATGAAAGTGGTGTCTCACCACTTGACGACCACTTGAAATTAGTGAGCAACTACTTCAAAGTGGGCAGTCACCACTTGAACGCCGATTCAGGTCACTTGAATGCAGTGTCTGGCCACTTGAAAGCGGGAGCTTGCCGCTTGATTGCAGTGACAAAGTTTTAGCTACCACTTGAAAGTGGTATCTCACCACTTGATGACCATTTGAGAATGGTGAGCAACTAGTTCAAAGTGGGCAATCACCACTTGAACGCGGATTCTGGTCATTGGAATGCGGTGTTTGGCCACTTGAAAGTGGTGTCTCACCACTTGGGAGTGGTGTCTCACTACTTGCATGGAGTGATGACTAACGTAGTGACTTTGCACATGAAAGTGGTGTCTCACCACTTGATGACCACTTGAGAGTGGTGAGAAACTAGTTCAATGTGGGAAGCCACCACTTTAACACGTTTTCTGGTCACTTGAATGCGATGTCTGGCCACTTGAAAGCGGGAAATTTTCGCTTGATTGCAATGAAAAGGTTTTAGTTACTACTTGAAAGAGGTGTCACACCACTTGGGAGTGGTGCCTCACCACTTGCATGGAGTGATGGACTGACGTAGTGACTTAGCACATGAAAGTGGCTTCTCACCACTTGAATGCGGTCAGACACCACGTGAAAGTGGTTTTTATATGTGTAAGCTTCATTGTGGTGTGACAACACTTGTAAGTGTTTACTAAAAAAATGTGTTCAAACTCCACTAATATGGTTTTGGTTACCATCATAAGGTGGTGGACACCATTCGTGCAGCAGCAGTAAAAAGTCTATGGCACTACTATAACTGTTGCACCATGACTAAAAGCTGCTACATCACTTGGAAAAAGTGAGCTGCACCACCAAAAACGTTTGCACTTGTAACACCCCTAGGAGTTTGTAAAACACGTCTGTTAGCATTGGGTAAAAAAAACTTTTTAGTGGGTGAACACCACTTTGTAGGGTTTACGGTGCAGCGTTGGTGCATTTCTAGTAAAAACTATTTCTTAAACATTAAAAACTGGTTCAAACACACTAAAAAGTGGTGTGGAAACACAAGTAAAAGTGCTTCAAAAACATTTAGAACTATTGATCAAATTTTAGAAGTGGTTCAGATACGATTAGAGACTAGTATAGTAATGTTTCACCACTTTTTAATGTTGCAGCACCACTAGAAAGTGGTGCAAAACACCAAAACAATCTGTAGCACTAATAAAAATAAGTATAGAAACATAATGTTGTGGCAGTAATGAGTTGTAGCACCAGTAAAAAGTGGTATAGAAACATAATTTTGTAGCAGGAATATGAGTTGTAACACCAATAAAAAGTGCTAAGAAAATATATCAATTACGTGAGGCTCCTCAAGAAGGTGGATTGGATGCTTTACATATGCACATCTAGCTAGTCTCTTACTGCAAGCATCTTTCTTGTTGGGGGACACCCTCGTCTCATCCGTCCAAAATTGAAAGGCTATGTCTTTAACAGTTTGAATGATGTGAGTTCTCCGTGCATCATGTCTATGACACGAAGATGCAGGGAACGAACCATCGGATTCACATGACACTATTAAGTGATGTTTGGCTGAATATAAGTTTCTTTTGTGGATCCCCATGAGCTTGGCAGCTTGCGGTATGCTCATGTCAGTGTTTTGGTCCTTGCTTCCACCATTCACCAACATCAACATTGCTGATTTCTTCACAAAAAACTCGTCTGAAGATCTTGGGATCTTCACATGATTCAAAGTGTTGCGGATGTTTCTCAGCATAATTGCTTTCAACTCTTTGGATTTACTCTGCATAGTAAGGAAGCAAGGATGTTGAAGAAGTTCATCAAAGATTTCCTTCCTACCACTTGCATCCATTCCCACGGTTAATGTATCAAAGTGTTGTACCATAGATTGACATATCCTTCGTTTTTTTCTTTCATCCATCCCCCCTGTATTGCTTTCCGTCACAAAGTTGATCGTTGCCTTACGTTGCTTTCGTTTCTGAGCAGCCTAATATTCCCTCATTAATTTTCTGCGCTGAAGTTGAGCTTCTCTACTCAATGACGATGAGCTGATAGGCAGTTCTTCACTGTGCTCCATTGTTGTAGTACTTTCAAAGGATTGCTCTACAAGAAATACAATACAAATCATAACTACATGCTATACTTTTAATTAATACATGGCACTTCTTGCACTAATTAGCAAGATACTAATGAAACATGATAAATGTTTACATACCTCAAGAATCATCAAGTAGAAGAGGAACCTATAGAGATAGGTTCGTGTGAGAGAGAGAGAGAGAGAGAGATGAGCGCGAGCTCAGACACAAGAGGAGCCATGCTTAGAGAGAGAGAGAGAGAGAGAGAGAGAGAGAGAGAGAGAGAGAGAGACGGGGCTGAGTGATACAGAAAGCTTAGCAAGAGCTCTGTGAGAGAGAAACAGAGAGGATCTAGATAGAGCTCCAAGAGAGATCTCAGAGACAAAGAAAACTCAAAGCAGAGAGAAAGCTCAGACAGGTTGTAGCGGGAAAGAAGAGACGGACAATAATGCAACGTTCATCAACAGTAAATTACATTTAGTCTCATTAATTGTGGTACGTTAGGAGACTTAATTGACCCACTTTTAAAACACCCACTTTTAAGCACAAAAAAGCAATGTCCTTGACGTTACTTTCCAGGCCACTTATACATGCTTTCATCCAAAAAAGTTTATAGCTTTTCATAAGAAGACTGATTGTCTATCATTACAAGATGCTAAAACTAGAATTTGAGTTGGTTATGTAGGCTTTGCAGATGAATCGCTTCGTTATTTCTCAATGTAATCGCTTTTTTTGCGAGGTAATCCCTGCTAGGCACTCAAAAATGAATCTCTGATAATTTGTGACAAATTACATGCTAAGTACTCAAAAACAGATCTTGATTGTCGAAAAGGAATAAAAATTAAAAAAAAGTTGAAGAATCCAACCAAAATAGATACAAGGGTATTTTGAGAATTTTTGAAATTAGAAGGGTATTTTGGTAATCTTAAGACCACCTAAGCATTTTAGAAGAGGTAAACTAGAAAGTTAAACGAGGGATAGATAGACTTTCCCTTCAACTTTCCCTTTTCCAAATTAGATGAACCTAAACATCTACTCTTATTCGAAAAGAAATGAAAAAATCATTTTGGCCACCTATTATTTTTTGGGAGGGTTTAACGCACATTGGGAAAGAGATTCCAGCCTTTGTTATTGGGCAAGCAGTATAGATTGAGAGGTTTTTCTTTAAAGGTTGGGATGTGAAAAGTAAAGGTCTACTATATTTTTTTTAAACAAGAATCAAACAAAGTTGTAGGCCAAGGGTGGTAAAGAGGGGGGTATTTAAAGTTGGAGCTTCAGGAGGATGCCATCCTGACATATCATATTTACGCTTGCAGTATATTGCACTTTGGTTTGTTGGGTTGGGTCAAACCAAGTTCCAACCATGGTAGAAGGCGGGGTTATAGTGTGTGTAGTTTTGGCCAACAAGGGGTTGAGGAGTTTGTGGTGAAGAGCTAGGAGTTGAAGAAGGGAAATGGAAAAGAAAAAGAGAGGAAGGTTTAATATTCTAGGTGAGTTACTCTTAAAATTTTGAGTAAGTGATGTAGGGAGGTGAGAATCTCAAGGTGACAAGCAGGAAGTGGAAGTGACTATTGAGGTACAGGCGGCATGTGCCTTGCCCCAAGGTTGGATTTTTGGTGTCCCAGTTTTCACTAACTTCACTGACCACTAACTTTATTCTTTCTACATAAAACAATAAGGGGTCTCACTCATTTAATAGTGGGGACATCATCCACTCACACGGTCTAGTAATCTACACTCGCCACACGCGTAGCTACACTACACAACTCACCGCACACGCACCTGCACTACACAACTTTCACATTGGCATGTTGTTCAACTGATATCAAAGCGTAGGGGGAATGGCAATGCCAACCTTGACATTTTGTCATGGAGAGCAGAGCAAAAGCAGGAACAAAACTACCATTTTCGTGCTTCAAAACACCGTTTTTTGCAAATCTCTATCATAGGGAGTCAGATAGATATGATCTAGGAGTTTAGGTTGGGATTTTGACATGTTTTAGATATAATGACGATGTCTTTTTTTTAACACTAGAATGGTAACAGGACACTTTTATGTCCTTGGACACTTTTGTGTCCTGTTAAGTGACCATTTGCTTGAATTATTTGAAGAGTATGAAAATGAATTTCTAGGTGCTATTTATCCACAAAGTTGCCTTATGAGCTGAAAAAAACTTAGCATTTTTTTTTGAGTATCGATCTCACCATTAACCTTACTCTTGCACAACATTTTTGAACCTAAACTGTGTGAAAAAACGGGTCCTGTTTTTGGCTTTTTTTTCAATTTTTGGCAACTATACCAATCTAAACTTCATGTTTGTGAGGCTTAGATGGCTAGAGGTTAGGTCTTCATTGTTACCAACACGTTTTGATGCTTGTAGGGAGAGCTAAGTGTTAAAATTGAAAGTTATGACCAATTTACAAGAATTGTATAATCCTATTTTTTGGCCAAAATTAACACTTTTATGATTTTTTTGGTGGCTTTCTTGATATCCAAATTCAATTTTGATTGTGTAACTGTAATGTATAACATAAAGCTAATCTTCCTTGAGTTTTGGGGGACCTAATATGCTATATAGCATAGTATACGATGATGGTTGAGTTTTTTGATTTGTTGAAGAATACGATACATTTTAGATTAGCAAGTATAACTTTCTCAATATTGCTAGTTTCTTGGTCCAATTGTGTGTATTTTGTAGGTGGTGACCATATATAATCATAGACTACAAACTTGGCTAGATATTGAGTAGTTTCTATGGGTTTCTAGAGGTCATAATGCTAAACCCAGTTTTTTCATGTTTGCTGTATTTAGCACTTTATCATTGCCCCCAAGGTTCCAATTGTAAGAGATCCATTATCCTTTTGACATGCTCCATGGGTCCTTTTGAATCCAGAGGCCCAAAGGCAACTAAGAAAACATGTATATAGTATTTGTATTGAGCGTGACTATAAAAACTTTGATGATAGGTCCAAAAAATGGCAAAAATGCAACTTTTTTGTACCTATTTTTTTTTCCCAAAAAAAAATTAGTGAGGTAAAAGCAACCATATGTTTGGTCACCAACCCATTGAAGTTAACGGGGCATTTTATCTCATGTCCTACAAAAATCTCCACTCTTATTTATATGCAATCAACCGTAAGAAATTGCTGTTTTGGGCAAAATGCACTGGTCCATCAACTTTGGAGGCTTGTAGTGACCAAGGGATGAGAAAATTAACAAGTTTCTCATTTTTTCCATATGTAGTAGTTATTGAACTATAAGCTCATGAAAGGATTTTTCAAAATGAGTGGATCTACTATGGTTTTGGAATTTTTTCCCAAAACCCTGAAAGGACACTTTTATGTCCTATTAGGTTACCATTCTAGTGTTAAATTTGGATCAGAATTTTACAAGGTGTAGCACCGGTAGGTCTAAGAGTCTATCTCAAGGTTTCTTGATGTTTCAGCCGCATTGGTGATATTAAAATTTTGGAATTGTGAACACTAATTTGTTGTAGCAACCTACAACAATTTCTACGCATAGAAACCTTGAGAATTAGACTCCTACATTGTCCAGCATTATGTAGTTTGTGTCTCTACATATGTGTGTCACACTATGGTGTTATTTGAGAGATGATTTACCTTGGAATTGTGTATACAAGTGTTGATTTGGGATGTGGCTTTCGGATTGACGTACATACATCCGGAAATGGTTTTGTGCACATTGAGATTGTGTGGGATTTCAAAGAGGTTACATCACTTGGTTTGGTTCTTTTTAGTTATATATGCATATGTGGATACAAATTAAGCTAGGTAGAGCTCAAAGGTAATAGATTCACAGGCATATAAGTGTTTTGGATAGGTGGAGTTATTTAGAGAGCTTCCTCATGCAAGAGTGAGCTTCTATGCACTTTGTTCAACCCAACGATTTGTTTTTCTTCTCTCCATCGTATTTGGAGAGCTTTTAGTCAATTTGACTTGATGTATGACAAATTGTGGACAAGAGATTTTATCTTTGATTATACGCATAGTCGAGTTGGCTTTATTGTTTCTATTATTAAATTTTTTTGTGTTGCTAGTTCTTAATGGCTAAGAGATATTGCTCAATTTACCAAGGAGACCTTTTTGGATTTTCTCCAGGATTCTTGGCATAGTCTCTATGTATTTGCAATTTACTCTCGGATGTTTTAGTGGTCAAGTGTGACTCCCACATTGATAGTGATTGCATTTTATCACTTCGGTGGGCTTGGTCACTTTAGGACACAGTTTTAGTGTTCTTCTATCCACTCTTGCATGAGTGACTTAAAGCGTATACTCGTAGTGGGTACAGATTATAGGCTATGCATTGTTTTCTATTGATGGATATTCTGATCATGAATCTACTACTTATAGGTTATACTATATAGATACTCACAGATTATAGGTTCTATAGATTTACACGTACAGGGTTACAGAGTTTTCCCATTTTGTAGCACTATTTTTGGGATGCGTAGTTAGCATTGCATTTGTTATCTACTTATGCACGTGGATCATGCGTTTTATGCTCAATTGAGAGATTTATCCCAATTTGTGTCTGCATTATCTGTTTGGTGCTTGTTTATGCATTGATGATGCTTGGTTTAGAGCAGAGGTTGGGAATTCTTTTGTACATCTCTTGGTAGAGCTTTGTCAAGCTACAGTTTCATATGCGAGCATTGGATTGATGTAGTGATCATGTTTGATTAGAGTAGTGGCCGAGAGATCTCCCACTTTGATATGTATATGGGTTTTTCATTGGTTTGACATTTATTATGTGTGACAGTTCAGAGTCGACAATGATGACTCAAGACAAGCAAAGGTCTCGTAGTTGTTGGTACATATGTTGTTGGGTCGCACCATGTCGTGAGTGGTTTAGTACCTTTTCTAGTGGGAGGCTTGGCCGTGTTCACTTGGCTGATGGTTCAACAAATGACAAAGAGGGTAGAGGAAAGATATTCGTGTCGTTATCAAATGGTGAATCTTTTACGATACACCATTTGTGGTATGTTCTTGAGATTGTGCACAATTTGATCTCCATGAAATAGCCAGCAGATTGTGGATGTCATGTATTACTTTGAGAGTCGTCTTTTCGAGATGCATTGCGAATTTCTTGTGATTGTGAGAGGAGTTAGATATGGCTTCTCCGCTCCATTGGACATATTAGAGGTAGCTATGCAAGACATATGAGTGGACTTTGCAAAGGTAGAGGTGTAGTGGGATTTCTCCAATGAGACAAAGTACATGTTCTCAAAGCCTGTGTAGACAGAGGTAGAGTGGGCCTGCTCCCTAGAGACACGTGTTGAGATAACAGACATGGGAGTCTTTGATATGATCATGCTATAGGTTGATGAGGTGATGATAGGACATATAATTTCACCTATGGATGATAGGGACGTAGCCCTTCTAGTGTCAACAATGACACATTCAAATGTGATGAGTATTCTTGATGATGGAGTGTATATAGATAGGAATGAGGAGGCTAGTATTGCCAAGATTGCGTAGATTTCATCAGCGTTTGGACATATCATATATGACCTACTAGTATCAAGGCCCAACCTAGTAGCTATAGTGGGAGCATTTGTAGCAGGTATTGTCAATCATAGAATAACTAACACTAATATGAAGCATTGGCGATCTATGCAAACCATATAGATCTGTTGGATTTTCATGCAAGCTCTAGTGTGGATTTGCATGCTCGTCTATCACTAGAGCAAATACGGATGCATGTAGATCGAGTGAGAAAGCTAGTGGACATAGGCTGAGAGAGTCTCTATCCAATATTTATTGTATATACTAGTATTTTGCTAATAAGATCCACCTATCAACACATTATCCTTTAAGTGGGAGTATGTCGGGGTAAATTCAACATGTGCATTGCTCTGGGACCCGATATCACGTGTTTGTGGCCACCCATTGAGTTCATTGGCCGCTAACCTTATTTTGTCACTCTACACTCACTGCATGCGTACCTACACCGCACAGCTTTTGCAATAGTGTGCTCTTTAGTGAGGCTAGCTGGAAGAGACTTCAGCTCATGGATGAAAGGTCTCATGTTGTAAAAAGTCTTGTGGGTTTGGTGAAAAAGACTAGGAAATTTTAAAAAGTACTTACTCATCGAGGAAGTGGAGAAAATTGAGGTAAAGGGCTTGGTACTTGAGTTGTACAAGCCCAATTTGGAGCGAGTGGTATCAAGATGCTAGTCTACAAGGGTAGATAACATTCTTACAAATAAAAGAGGGTGCTCACAAGTTATATGAGAAATTTTTAACATAGTGATGGAAGCTGGTGCATACAAATAACTCATCTTTGAATAGGCAAATATGGATGCACATTAGAGGAAAGCTTTCAATGAGATGCAATAGCTTGAGCATTGGTAGATAGGTTTATGGGTTGTTAATCCATGATGTCATTCTTATTATTTGTGGTATTTTTAATCATGGGTCGGCTTGTTTACCTTGTATGTGCATGATCATCAATTGGGTGATCACCAATGTACTTTAGAAGATAAGGATTCAATGTTGAACGGCCAAGTGTGAGAGCCCGTATGTGAACAAAATGACCCACATAAAAGAAGTTTTTGGGTCATTCTCAAATTTACTAATGCAGCGTGCTCTTACTCTCCTTTATCTTTCCCCTTATCCTCTTTTTGACTGAGTGTACGTGAGCTTGAGAACGAGAGAGAGATGGTGTGTGTGATCTAGCATCGACGATGGTACGGTGCTGGCGAGGTGGTTGAGCAGATGAGGCGAGCTCCTTCTTCACTATAGCAGAAGATTCCCTCTTTGACGGAGACATAGAGAGTGACACACTATCCATACTAGTTGAGCCAAAAAGACTGTGTGCTTGCAACGTTCGTGGCTCGTGCACGATGCATGGCAAGGCCTGCACGTATGACATTTTGGCACAGTTGCAAAAATGCTTTCTGTTCATCAAGCTGTAGATGTAGGTTGTGGTACTACTTTTTGAGGTTGTCTACAAAGGGTGTGTGCTTTGATTTGAGGTTCACTATTTACCATTGTTGATGTGCATTATTCATCATAGTAGTAGGAGAAGATAAGGTTCAATCAACTTTGTGTTTATTTCTAAAGGGCTAAAGCAGGTTTGAAGGACCTCGGAACGTAGTTGAGAGTAGAACTGTATGTTTAAGGTGGTTTTCTAGGTCAAGAAGGCTCCAAAATGGGCCAATCAAAGTGATGGTTTCGAGTGTCTAGAGTGCTAGAATTATGCCTTGGATTGTGGTTCTTGAAGTGCTCTATGGGCTAGTCTAGGTGGCTCCTCAAACGAAGCTATAGGGTGATAGGTATGTCAGTTCTAGTTTGGAGGTGTTACAGACTCCTGACAAACAGGGCAGATAAGAAGTGATGGTCAGAGCTAATGTCAATGGATGGATGTGAGTGATCAAGTTGTGGAGTATGATAGTCTTTTTGGATTGTCAATTGGAGCTCAGATGGGCAACTTATGGTCAATTAAAGATTTATCAGGGCTAGTTGTTGGGGTAAAGGTGCAACTCCTTTTCTCGAGGCCAGACGTTCGAGGTCTGCCCGCCCACCCACATGTGTACATACCATTATTCTTCATATACTGCATTCGTGCACACACAACCTTGCCATAGCTAGTCGACTGCCTCACGCTGGACCTAGAGAGAGAGAGAGAGAGAGAGAGAGAGAGAGAGAGAGAGAGAGAGAGAGAGAGAGAGAGAGAGAGAGAGAGAGAGATGCCTGCACCCCCTAAAAGGATGGGCATCAACCTAGGCATCCTCATGAGGGGAGCTCCCCTCTGCAAACCTGAACAAGGACTGCCCTTGTTAATAGCTCCCTGTCATGGCTTGAGTCCTTGAGAGCCGCCACCCACCACCTTTTAGAGGCTCAGAGAGAGAGAGAGAGAGAGAGAGAGAGAGAGAGAGAGAGAGAGAGAGAGAGAGAGAGAGAGAGAGAGAGAGAGAGAGAGAGAGAGAGAGATCTTCATGGGAGGTTTTTGATTGCAAAGGGGGGAATGCGCTACCTGTCCCTGACTCCTCCCTCCCACTTGCGTCGCCGCGAATCTATGGGTGAAAGCATAGAATGGTGTCTAAATACTTGGTGTCCATGGATGGCACCATAGCTGGGCTTTTAAGTCAATAATTTTTAAAAGAATATAGGTGAGATAACGGACTTCACGACTCCACTACTCGGATTGAAAGACATGGAGCGGTTAGCACGCGTGGACCTCTCCCTCTCTCTCCCTTTCTCTCTCTCTCTCTCTCTCTCTCTCTCTCTCAGATGGCCTCCAATGCCCATCTCCATCTCTCTCTCTCTCCTACTCTCCTGTTCAGAATATGGATGATGGAGACTCCCTTCCTCTCACTTTGGTTCCAGCTCATACGTCCTCACAAGCAGCAATGGAGCTTCTTGAACTCAACAATGCAGCAGAAATGGATTTCAGTTCACTATTACAATCAGGAAGTTTTGTACGACTTCATTCATTTCAAACTACTGTAGACTGTTCCAGAATGGTGGACGACGGGTTTTATGATGAGGCACATGGAATAGACACCATTCATACGTAGGTGCACTCCAAGAGAAAGGCTTGTCTAAATGAGGATGAAATTATTGCAGTGAGGAAGTATGAAGCACAGGCTAAATGTGAGTACAGAAAGCGATGTCGTGCAAGAAAGCAGGTACAGCCAAGCGTCAACATTGGAGTAGAAGATTTTCATAGGGAGGACGTCGATGTACACACAAAGGAAGACAAGAAGCAACATACTATTCATAATATTGTTCAGCACATTGTGAGACAGTTGCATAGTTACGGGAAAGAAGATAAGAATGCAATTCTTCAAGGTGTTTTTAATGATGATAGAATCTTGCCATTCTGTGAAGATTTGTATCTTCCTGCAAATGGCCTTATTTCTGCACTCAAGGTCTCCTTATAGGAATTAAAGATTCCAAAATCAGCTGACGAGATGTTTTGAAAATGAAGCACATTCAGCATGTTGGTGAATGGATTACTGCATGATAATGGGAGCCAAGGTAGAGGTGCTACTCTACATAAAGTGGCAAAGCTATTAAATGTTCATCCAAGGAATTTATATTTAGCTTTGGGTAGACTTGACAGCGATCCTATGTCAAGTACGCTGAGGTTCGACTTATGCAAAAGGAAGTCTGGAAATGCTGGGTCCTTATCGAAGGAATTGAAGCAGACAATTATTACATTTTGGATAGAGCACAGTAGGGTGTCTCCAAACAAGAAAGATACTTGTCGGAAACAATTGGGAAGAAAACATTATCAAGAGCATCCGATACACTTACTTGATGAATCTCAGGTAAACATGTATCATTCTTACAATGAATAACTCTCAAGTGAAACATCTCACTCTTATGAATAGCTACCCATTGGGTGTTATGGAGTTGTGTACATCCTACTATATGTGATATGTAGCCAAGTAATGTGTCAAGATAGTCCATTGTCTCTACCTACGCTATTATGTGTGCTATATTGCACAAGTGTAGCCCAATGTCCCTGTCTATGCTATAAGTGTGCCATGTAAAAGGACTCTATTGTAGTAAGATAGCAACATGTGTGCTATACAGTAAAAGTGTGTGTAAGAATAGCACAATGTTCTTGTCTATGATATGATGTGTGGTATGTGAAAGAGCTATATTACATATTGAGAGCACTATGTGTGCCATATAGCGTTAGTGTGTGTAATAAGAGGCCAATGTCCCTATCTATGCTATTATCTCATAGTATTTCTTGCAGTATGAGTGCTATATAGCATAACTATGTGTAATAATAGCCCGATGGTCCCGTCTATGCTATTATGTGTGCCATGTAGCAGGACTCTATCAAAGTATGACAACATCATGTCTGCTATATAGCAGACATGTGTGTATAATAAGACAATATACCTATCTATGGTATTATGTGTGCTATCAGATTTTATAATATTATGAGAGCACTATGTGTGCTACATAGCAGATGTTAGTGTAATAGTAGCATGGTATCCATGTCTATGCTATTATGTGTGCTATGCAGAGTGTGATATGTGTAATAATAGCACAATATCCCTGTCTATGCTCTTTTGTGTGTTATGTAGAAGAACTGTGTTATAATATGAGAGCACTATGTGTGCTATATAGCAGACGTGTGTGATGTGTGTGTAAGAACAGCTAAAAATCCCTATCTATGCTATTATGTGTTATATAACAAAATTGAGCATGTAATGAAAGCTGAGTTATCTATCTATGCTACTATCTGTGCTATGTAGCATAGCTATATGTATTTATACCAATGCATCTGTAGCTATGCTATTATGTGTGATATATAGAAAAATGGAATTCTAATGCATTTTTTTCCCAAGCAGACAGAGTATTTCTTGAAGTTTAAAGATAGCCATCCACATGTGACAATCGGGCAAAGGTCCTTTGAGAAGCTGAAGCCTTGGTTCGTGCGAAAGTTGAAAGATCGAAATACTTGCTGTTGTGTTTATCATATCAAACTGATGTATCTCAAAGATGCATTTAATGTTATGCGCTCATCTACTTTTGGTTTTCATGGGAGGTCATGTACATGTAAATGCAATGTTTGTAAATCAGATGGGGTGAATGCAGAATGTCTTGCTGTTGAGTACTCGTTTTCAGGGATCACAAAGTTGTGGGAATCATGCGTATGTACAAAGGCTGAGGGGATATGTTCCATAAACACACCTGCTTGATGGGCCAATGCAAAAACTGTGGTGTGGAAAAGCTCAGCCTTTGTCCACGAGAACTTGCAAAGATGACAAAGACAGTTCCACTGCAAGTCTTCGAGGACATTAAAGTTCAAACTAAGCATGTTCTAAGTAAGAGAAAGATGTTGTCACTCAAACAGGTGTCTTTAAGTGAGCTAATAGGGAGGATAAAAGACGACATCGGAATCTTCATCGAGCACAATTTCACTTACAGATGGCAGGCACATCAATACAGAGAATGTTTGAAGGTGTTTCCTTCAGATACCATTATATCTGTAGTAGACTTTGCTGAAAATTACTCGTTCAAAGAGAAAAATGAAGTACAATCCATGCATTGGCATACAGATCAATGCACCATCCTTGTTCACATAACGTACATGCGTGACAACGAAGATGACAGTATTATCAAGCATATGCATTTCTACATCTCCGATGATAGGCAACATGATACGCTATTTGTCCAACATTGTTTTCTTCTTTGTGATCAGTGGCTTAAAGACCAGGGGCTGAATTTCAAGAAGCACTGGGTGTGGTCAGATGGTGCAGCCTCGCTATTCAAGGCTTCAAGGCCATTTTACTTTGTTGCTAGATATTACCAACTAACAGGTACAGAGATGACATGGAATTTTTTTGGCTCTGGCCATGGCAAGGGGGAGCATGATGGCGCTGGCGCTGTGATAAAGAGAGCCCTTACACATGAACAACTCAAGAGTAATGGAGTTGTTCTTAGGAAAGCTGCAGACGTGGTTGCATTTTTTACGAGAACAATGTCCAATGCTGCATGTAGCTCTTATGCACAATCCACTAAAGCAGGTCCTACTATAAATAGGAAATTTTGTCTAGTAAAAGAGACAGAAGTGGACATGTCTAATCTATGGGGTTGTGAGAGAGTACCAGGATCTCGATCACTCCATTGCATTTCAGGATTTTGTTGTCATGATCCTACTCAATTATGGACTAGGCGGCTTTCTTGTTTTTGTGATGCTTGCATGAAGGGCCATTGGAGGACTTGTTCCAGCAAATCATATGCAAGAAAGTGGACACATAAGGCATTGAAACCACTCTCTAAGGTAGCAGAAGAGACTGAGGTACCAGAAGATGAAGCTGCAATGTTTGAGGGATCCCAGGATATGCTGAGTGAGTATCTCATTGAAGGTGATAACTTTGCAGTCAATGCAGACGCTGGCAATGCAGAAGGTGTAGAGTTATTTCTTTTGAGATGTACAAAGAGAAAATGGATGACAGATTGCATCTTAAGAGATAAGTGGAAAAACAAATGTGATAAAAACACTTATGTTGTCACAGGGTGTTATTATCAATAGCAAGAGGGGGACCCAAATCACTACACTCTACTTGATGATAGGGGAGTTACTAACCTGTACTCTC
Source organism: Adiantum capillus-veneris (assembly GCF_014529385.1). Classification (NCBI taxonomy): domain Eukaryota; kingdom Viridiplantae; phylum Streptophyta; class Polypodiopsida; order Polypodiales; family Pteridaceae; genus Adiantum; species Adiantum capillus-veneris. The sequence goes on from NC_140938.1 coordinate 48,725,804, forward strand.
ACCTTGTTCGGGCAATCAAGTTTGACATGCATTTGGTAGATGCTACCTCAAAGACATATTATTTATCTCTGGAACTACATGAAACCATTTACAATGCCATGCCCTATGAAGCAGCATGATACCTATTTAACAGGCTTATATTATGTTCTATATAGCCTTCACCATTCAGTACCTCATTACACATGTCCATTGTGCTATGTATCACATAGCACACAACCACACAGAGCACATAGCATAGAATCACACACATTTCAGATAATGAGGTTACTATCGTGAACATGTTGCACCTTGAAAAAAGTTAGCCAAGATATTTTTCGGAAACGATTGGGAAGAAAACATTATCAAGAGCATCCCATTCACTTTCTTGATGAATCTTGGGTAAACATGTCTCATTCTTACAATCATCTCACTTTTATGAATAGCTACCCATTGGGTGTTATGGAGTTGTTTACATGCTACTATATGTGATATGTAGCCAAGTAATGTGTCAAGATAGTCCATTGTCTCTACCTAGGCTATTATGTGTGCTATATTGTACAAGTGTGTGTAATAATAGCCCAATGTCCCTGTCTATGCTATAAAAGGACTCTATTGTAGTAAGATAGCAACATGTGTGCTATACAGTAAAAGTGTGTGTATCACATAGCACAATGTTCCTGCCTATGATATGATGTGTGGTATGTGAAAGATATTATTACATATTGAGAGCACTATGTGTGCCATATAGCGTTAGTGTGTGTAATAAGAGGCCAATGTCCCTATCTATGCTATTATGTCATAGTATTTATTGCAGTATGAGTGCTATATAGCATAACTATGTGTAATAATAGCCCGATGGTCCCGTCTATGCTATTATGTGTGCCATGTAGCAGGACTCTATCAAAGTATGACAACATCATATCAACAAAATAAAATTACATCATATCACCAAAATAAAATTACATCATTCAATCATTAAGTTTAGAGAACTTTGAACCGGTCAGTTTTTTGTATAGTAATCGCAAGTACATTTAGTGCGCAAAATGCTGTATACATGATTCCATAACCACAATCAACCTTCCCTACATACTTCTCGTTGACTTCTATAGTGGCTGATGACACGAGCAGACACTATGTCCGAAGGATTTTCAAACTGGTTCATCTTTGCATAAGCATTAGGACTGGGTGAGACTGTCCACTTGACTAACCAAGGGAACAATGTGCTAACCAGGTAAATTGGGGACTGACAAATATCTACTGGTTCAAATGAAGCAGGACAGACCCAAGTCCCGGGAGGGTTGAGCAGACACTTGTAGAGTGTGTCATCCACCACCAGTGTATTATCAAAGTTGAACTTAGGATGGTGCTTCCAAAAGTATTTCAAACACTTGAAAAATATGGGCTTTGCGTTATCTCTACATGGAGGGATCCCAGGAACTTCATTTAGATTGAAGCTCGCCTCTCTACACCCCTCTTGACCGATAATATCGAGGAAATGATGTTTGTTCAGCCTAGGAAAGCATGCACTCAAAGCAAGTGCTAGATTGTCCTGGGTCATGCAACTCCATAGTGCAACTTGTGCTCTTTGCAGCAGTGCATGCAAAAAGATTGATGCATTGGGCCTGACCACATATTCAAATTGCATCTTTTCTGTAGCATTTGGCCCAGTGACTACCTGATACCTTGATCTTGCCCAATCAGGAATACTGCTTCTCACTATTCATTTGTAGAAGGAGACCTTATACCTCCTTATGAGAAGCCCATTCACATCCAGTATGATGCATAAATTTTCCCTTCTCTTCTTGTCCTCAAAAGATGCAGGAGGCAGTGCAACAATCTGTACTGGCATTACCACAAGACACGGCCTCTCTTGCCTCTCATATTCATGTCCATTTTTGGCCTCTTTGTCATTCTTTGTACCTGCCTCATTTGTATCTGTAGCAGCCACTCGACCCATAGGGACCTCTGGACTTTTACCTTTGGTATTCCCAACATTGGGATCTGTACAAGACTCAGTTGTATCATGTGCAACTGCCTCTTCGTGTCCACAACAGCCATGAAAGGTTCTCCCATTGCCTCTCCCGATTGAGCTGCTCTGTCAGTGGGAACCTCTGTGCCTTTCCCTGCCTCATTGTTTTGCTCTATACATGCCTCGGTTGTATTATGTGTATTTTCCTCTTTCATGTCCGTAGCAGCCACAAGAACTTCTCCCATTGCCTCTCCCGATTGAACTTCTCTGTCGTATGCCTCAGCTGTGTCGGTAGAAGCCGCGGCATCACCGTTACCCACTGCTGAGCCTATTCCAGGTACTCTCTTAGTGAGGTCCTCCTCACCCAAGCCTCCCATATCTTCAACAGCGGAATCTGTACCCCTTGCCTCCTCTGCATCAACAATGCCATCAGCTGCATCACTTGGACAGACCACCTCGGCTTGAGCTGTGACATCATTTGCACCCAATGCCTCACGTGTTCCAGCTTCTCTCTCAATGAGGACCTCCTCACCCATGCCTCTGGTATCCTCAACAGTGGCATCTGTACCCATAGGCACAACTGCATCAAGAAGGGCATCCATGACAGCATGAACAATACTTTCTGTTCCACCATCATTAACATTACCATCAGCAACAGCATCTGTGCTAGCATTAACTTCCATAGCATCCACAATGTCATTTGTGCAGGCATCAACTACCGTAGCATCAGCAATGGCATCTGTGCAGGCATCAACTGTGGTAGCATCATCAATGGCATCTGTGCCAGATTCAATAGTGGCATCTGTATCCATAGGTACAACTGCATCAAGAAGGGCATCTATGATAGCATGAACAATACTTTCTGTTCCTCCATCATTAACATTGCCATCAGCAGCAACATCTGTACCCATAGGTACAACTGCATCAAGAAGGGCATCTATGATAGCATGAACAATACTTTCTGTTCCACCATCATTAACATTGCCATCAGCAACAACATCTGTGCTAGCATCAACTTCCATAGTATCCACAATGTCATTTGTGCGGGCATCAACTACTGTAGCATCAACGATGGCATCTGTGCAGGCATCAACTGTGGTAGCATCATCAATGGCATGTGTGCCAGATTCAACAGTGGCATCTGTACCCATAGCCACAAATGCATCAATAAGGGCATTTATGACAGCATGAACAATACTTTCTATTCCACCATCATTAACATTGCCATAAGCAACAGAATTTGTGCGAGCATCAACTTCCATAGCATCTACAATGTCATTTGTGTAGGCCTCAACTAGCGTAGCATCAGCAATGGCATTTGTGCATGCATCAACTACCATAGCATCATCAATGGCATCTGTGCCAGATTCAAATGTGGTGGGGGTGGGTAATGTACCCTTTTCAAGTTTAGCACGGTCAACATCTGTATGCACATCATCATGCACAACCTGCACATCAACTGCATTAGGCACATTTGGAAAAAATTCAGCAGTACTAGTAGGTGTGCAAGGATCAACTGTATCAAAAGACTCTTTTTTTTTGCCTGTAACCCCCCTGGAAGTTGTAGCACCCCCTCTTGGATTCTTCATATGATAAGATTGAGCCAGTGAACCTACAGACCCCTCAACTGTATCAAAAGACACTTTTTTTTTGCATGTAATCCCCCTAGAAGCTGTAGCACCCCTTCATGGATTCGTCACAGGATAAGACTGATCAAGTGAACCTACAGACCCCTCATCTAGAAACCCTGAAGAGCAAGTGCGTCTCATGAAAGTTCCTCTTTTTTCAGCTTCTTGATTATCTACGACAAGAGAAAGTAGATACATATTACTAAACATGTACATAAAATAAATCAAATAGTTTGCAACTACTTGATGCAAAGAATTAAGAGACATGTCACTAACAAATTCCATTACTTGATTCATCAATGAGCATGGATACAATAGGGGTGCAATGGATTGCACATGCCTTCTAAAGACATCTTCTAATTGCATGAAGTTACAACAAAAACACACTCATTGCTTTGCATTTGGTTTCTTTCTCTTCCTAAATGAATCAAGAGGTATATCCATTGTGGGACTTCCACCTAAGTTCTTGGGAGTATTTTTCTTGCGCTTAGGTGTTGGCTTCTTCCCCGCTGGAGGGGGTGTTTCTTTCACCGCATCTGCAACTGTCTCATCTGATGCTTCATCTCTAGTGTCCACACTTGGTGATGCTTTGGCACTCAACGGAGAACGCAACAGTCTTCTTGGAGTTAGTTGTTGCCTAGGTGATTTGACTGCAGAAGACTTGGCTTTCAAGATGTCTTCAACTACTCCACGTACTGCATCCCGCACGGCAGACTCCGCTTCAAGGCCAGGCTGCATCCCTGAGGTAATCAGGCCATTCTTCCTTGTGGAATGCATCGTCTTGTTGGAGCAAGCATGCGATGATTGTTCTACAAAGCAAGCTATTTACAAAGTCTCACTTGGAGTATTCCAAAACACACACATAAATACTGATTTTAGTACCTACTAGTGGCCTGCGTAGAGACTATCTCTGTTTTTGTCCTGAATGATTCTTGTATACAGGTCTCTGGTGCGATGTCTGTACCTGCAAATGATTTCATTAAATGAAAGAGTTTAAACTACCAATGGAAAGTGGGCCTGCAATAGTAGTAGTAAATAATTGACACAATTACTACCTGCACTTGATTCTTTCATCTCACTCTTCACCTTTAGACCAATCATATGCTTAGCTCTAGGGGGAACAGACATGTTGCAATCTAGTGCAACACAATAGCCATATTCCCTACATACATGCGTGAAGCATAGCATATGGTACACATGGGTGCAAGGCAGGGAGAATACATCCAAGCTTCTGGCATCGAACGGGAATCCACATCCTACACAATGGTAGAACCCATTAAGTGCCACCTCGCTAATGCTTTGCTTAAAAATCCACAGGAGGAAAAGGCTTCATCAAACTGGCTCCCACGTTATGTGAAGTCCTCTCCATGGTAACACAAAATTTAAAGTGCTCTGACTCCTGTGCTATGTTGGTCTCTACTTCTGCAAGTAGTGCCTGTGAAACAAAGAAGACAACACATCTAATTTAAGTCTCAATAACCCAACAAAAGCAGATTGCTGAAAAGAATAGGCACCATGAATGTTATCCCTTATTTGCAATACCACATATAAGACAAGCACGTACTCTATATGATATAAACACAAGCTTGATGTGGTATATGATATGCATTGTGCTATATAGCACATAGCACAGTCCAAGTATAATGTGCTATAAGTGCTACATAGAGTATGCACTGTAGATCATAGCAGAGAGACTTTTTAAAGTACCAGATATAGCCCAAACATTTTCTCTATATGCTATATAGCACAAGCTTGTTGGGTATATGATATGTAGTGGGCTATATGAGACATAGCACATAGCATATAGCAAAAATATTGTGCTATTAGAGATGTGCTATGTAGCACATAGCAAAAATAGAGATTGTGCTATATAGCACAATTCACTATTCCACACACTCCAGGGCTATATTGTGAACATATAACACACAATATGTGCTATTTAGCACATAGCACATAAAAAGATTGTGCTATGTAGCACATGTCAATATTTAACACACACTTCAGGGCTATACTGTGAGCATATATCATACATGTATGCTATATAGCACATATTACACATGTCCATTGTGCTATGTATCACATAGCACATAACCACACAGAGCACATAGCATAGAATCACACACATTCCAAATAGATGAGGGTACTATTGTGAACATGTTGCACCTAGATTGAACTATAAAGCACATAGCACATAACCACACATAGCATATAACCACCCACTCCATGAAGATGATGGCTATGTTGTGACCATATAGCACATATTTTGTGCTATATAGCACATAGCAGAAATAGAATATGCTCATACAGTACATAACCATACAATCCATAACACTCTAACCACATAACCACATGGAAGTGAACCACATACTCCAAAACAAAGTGAAGCACATGTAGGAGGGTATGCACCTTTGCTTTAGCCACATTGGCTTCTAATTCAGCAACGTTCTCTCTAGTAGTACTCAAGAACTGTCCAATCAAATCAATCAGGCGTTGTCGAGCTACAGGGTCTTGCACGCAATCAATCTCCATTTGCAACTTTATGGCCAAAGTGTTTGAGCTTTGAGCACCCTCAACCCTATGCAATTCTCTGACTTGATCCTCTACCTGCTTCTTTGCACCCTCAAGTCTTGACTTATAGTCTTGCAATCTGCCCTCTGTAATATTCTTCATTTTTGCAAGTGCCCTGCTATCCTCCTCTGCCAATTGTACCAGGCATCCTCCTGTAGGCACGCTTGACAATGGTACAGATGTACCTTCTATTTTCAATGATGATCTGGTAGAGGCAGCAATGGTTTTGGAACCTCTCCCTCTACCACTCGTCTGCTCTTCCCACCTCTTGATCTTTTTTTGCAAGTTGTGTCTTTATTCTGAGGCTCTCATTGCCCTCTCTGCAAAGATAGCCCAAGAAATTTGATGTTTGCCAGATTCATTGTAGTTTTCCAATGCAAAGGCCTTTGCAAATTGAGTCACTACTTCATACATGAAGGGACCCTCCTGGTAGACATCCCAGTGTCTCCACACAAGCTTTTGTAAGAACTTTGACCGAGCATGGTATGCCTTCACTTTCTTCTGGCTACCCGAAACAGGCTTTGGGCATATAAAGACAGCTTCCCAGTCCTCCTCAAAGATGTCATTGTTTCTTGTCAAGCTACGCGGATCAACTCCCTCCAATGGCAATCCACGCTCCATATGAAATTCCTCGGCAAGACGACAAAACTTCGTATGCAAAGGTGGTTCGATGTTCCTAACTAGACTGCTGCTTGCTTGAATCGGATGCTTTGAGGAAGGTGCCATGATGCAGTCTCAAGTGATATACCTGCACATCATCCAATGAACTCATGAGATGTGGTGTGCCCTCGCTTATCATCCCTGCTAAAAAGAAACAAGAACTTCATGGGCCTGCTCTTGTAAGCAGGGCATTCAAGGTGATGTGCTATGGGATTTGCCCCAAGATTGCATGCAGCTTGTGGACTAGCAAATTACCTTGGGAGTCTATGTCCTCTCATGCAGCCAGCAGCAACATTAGTTTTTGCTCGCCTCTTGTTGCAAATGAGCAAGGTGTGGCACTCATGCAACTCCAAATGCAGCTTAATGTAGCTAAATGATCCCAGGTTGGGCGCGCGTGCTCAAGCAGTAGAGAGTGTACATGTTCAATGGGAGAGACATACCTTGAAGAGAAGAGGGCGTTTACTGCAATCGTCCTTGAAGCAGCCAAGCTTGCACAGTAGAAGCTCCAAGCACAGTAGACCTTGAGCACGCGCGCGCGCGCGTGCGAGAGAGAGAGAGAGAGAGAGAGAGAGAGAGAGAGAGAGAGAGAGAGAGAGAGAGAGAGAGAGAGAGAGAGAGAGAGAGAGAGAGAGAGAGAGAGAGAGAGAGAGAGAGAGAGAGAGGGGGGGGGGGGGGGGGGCACGGTGTTTGAAACTGCCAACTACTCATGAAACAAAGTGGGTGTGTGAAGGCTGAATTTTTCAATATAACATTTTTTAGAATATAAATTTGGACGTCTGAAATATGGCACCAGTGACCACACCCCCAATGTCATGCTATGCTATTTAATTATATCACATATATAGCTTTCCACCTATTCATGCTTTCACCCCTCTACCCTTCGCTCCAAAGGATCACCTGGAGATTCCAAATTTTTAACAACTTTTTTGAAAGAGCTCTCTCTCTCTCTCTCTCTCTCTCTCTCTCTCTCTCTCTCTCTCTCTCTCTCTCTCTCTCTCTCTCTCAAAAAGGAGGCAGTAAGAGTAAACCACCTCGATTGGATATAGGGCTAGACAACATGAGCGCGAATCATATATCAAGACAGCTCTTAGGCCTCTGTCACACACATATGCATGGACGTGTGTGAGGTTGGGTGGCAAAAGATGATTGGAAGAAGACATCATCCGCAGCTCCTTAAAATCTCCCACAGTAGACCCCTCACCCGTCACTACTTCATGGTGGACATTCACAAAACCAGTGGTGGGAGACCACGTGAAAGGTTTGAGCCTTCAACCTAATCCGAAGCAGACGAAACCTCCTCCAACTGGGATGCTTCCATTTGACTGAATTTTTTCTAAAAGTTTAATACATAAAATGTGTTTGCTTCTTGTGATAGGGAGAGCACCCAAGTCATCTTCTTTTAGCTTCGTTCATCACCTGTGTCTGCCTGACAAGGGCCTTACAAAGGCCCTAGAAGACTGCAACTGTTGCTACAAAAGTGCTCCCAAATAACCAAGCAAACAAAAATTGGAGTGTTAGTTATGCTAGCCTATGTTGGGACTAGTGTGCAAAGAAAGTAGCAGCCCGCAACCTTCACTGTATTGGTAGAGCAGCGCATGCAGTGGCTAGAGGAGGCAGACAGGGTGGTGACAAAATCCCGTGAAGTGTACATGCACAGTCCCCCTCCCCCTCCCCCCACCCCCTCTCTCTCTCTCTCTCTCTCTTTCTCTCTCTCTCTCACTCTGTGTGTGTGTGTGTGTGTGTGTGTGTGTGTGTGTGTGTGTGTGTGTGTAACGGAATTGATATTTTACTATCTAGTGCAAATGACAAGTGGAAAAGGCTTAACCGAGAAAAGGCCTTTGTGAAAAGATATACATTTTATTATTCAAGTGCTCTTTATTATGAGCTTTGTCCATTTATGACCGACTGTCCAGTTTATACTCACTTTGACCATTCAAACAAATCTATAAAGTAAATACGTGCAAGAGGGAAATGGTCACTCTTGCACGGGGGGAGATTGCACCCAATGCTTGTGTCTTTGTTCTCTCCTCTCCTCTCTTCTCTCGCGGTTCCGACATAGCACTCCGTTCTAGGAGGTGCGCCTGCACGTTACTCTCTTGCTCTCTCCCTCGGTCTCTGTCTCTCTATTCACGTACAGTCTCGACTATGTGCTATGCGATTAGTCACGTATGCAATTTCATGGGTTTATCACTTGTAGCATGTCGTTCTTGGCATTTTGCAGGGCGTGTGATGCTTCCGTTTGTAGCAGTGGTATCAGAGCACGGGGCTACGATTTGGATAACAAACAACCTAGGCATCCAAGTAACAATCCATGATTTACCTCCAAGGAATATAGATCCTTGCAATTTTGCACTATAGATAAGTTCCATAACCTCATCAACTCCATTAAATTTTGTTGTTTTATCTCTTTTTGATTTTTTTAAAAAAAAGTCTTCAAGGATCTTAATATTAATCTTTCATCATTTTGAGAGGGTTAGTGTAATCATATTAGTTATACATAATAAGTATCCGCCCGGTGTTTGTTATAAGAATACTTATGCCATGATTGTTTTATATTATAGATTCGGTTTAGGAAATCAAGTGGGAATATGGGATTAGTAGTAGTAATAATAATAATATAGAATAAAATATAGACATAATTAGAGAGATTATCAAGTTACTAGGAATTGATCGGCTATGTCTTGCATTACAAACTTAAGAAGAAGAAGACTGTTAATATAATAGGTATGCGAATCCGATGGGTAGTAGAAGAAAGAAGGAGAAGAATGGAAAAAAATAGAAATAAAAGAAACCCGAGAGATCCCATGGATCAACATCAACAAAACCTCAAGACCTTGGATCTACAAAGGAGTTTGAGCACGAAGCTAGGTTGACAAAATAAATTTCAATGCCATTGGAGACATTTCGTGCAGTGGGAAACACTGCTTAGGGGCCTCTAAAATTAATTGTCGATCGTCTAAATTATCTGGGAGTTCTTGCATCTGACACAATGAAAATCGGACACACTCCATACTCTGCCAAGTTCTATGTTGTTTGCGAGCTTCAGGGCATAGCATGCAGAAAACCCCTGTGAAGAGCTACCTCTACCATCCAACCCACATACCCACAGTACAAATGCATGGACGAGGAGATACCACCCATCCACCACCTCTGCTCACACACACACAAGCCTCAACCACCTGCGATTTGGCTCATGCAACACAACGTGCAACCACCAAATTCTCTCTCTCTCTCTCTCTCTCTCTCTCTCTCTCTCTCTCACACACACACACACACACACACACACACACACACACACACACACACACACACACACACACACACACACACACACACACACAAACATCGCTATTGTGTGTTGCACCTCATCCACCTTATCTCAAAAGCTTTGTCTACATAGAATTTGAATTAAAAATCTTAACAAAAAGATAAAAACTCTCAACTCAAAGAAGAAGAGCGATGTAATCGATGACCCACTTTTAGTGAGATGGGGCCTTCATGACTTGCTTGAGGGTTACTCCAATTATTCTAGTTTAGGAGTCGGTAGAACGAGCATTCCAACCAATGATCACACATGCATAGAGCGTTGCAAGAGGAACTATCTGGTGAGGGGTCTAAAAGAGCACAAGACTGGTGGGCTGGACCCTTTGTGCACAGATATCTGGTCAGCTGAAGGGGCAACCCAAAATGACTATGATCTGAAATCAAATTGCGATTATGATTTTGGACCTGATAGTGAGGATGAGGGTGTTCCAAATATTTCATATGCTTTTGATACTTATGCTGGCTAAGTAAAAAAAAAAGGTTAATGCATATGGACTCAGTCCCTCATGTCCCAAGAATCAATGGGGAGATTCCAACCATTGATGATGCACCTGTTTCTCACCAGCAATTACTAGATAGGCAAAATATTAATTGTGATACAACAATTGAAAATTTACAGTCCCCTTAATCTTTGATCTTTTAGTGTTGGCCAGTTTGCTCACACGTTATTAACAATGTTGTTGTAGATATTATAGCCCTGCAATAATTAATTATAACCAGCACACATTCATAACCTTAGTTTAGATTTTCATATATTAGTCACCCTGCTATTTTTGCATGATCATTATAGGAATCAAACATACTTTTCCCTCAGACCGATGGTTACACTTTAAGTTTGTCATTGCTCAACACTACAAGAGGTTGTGTGCTCTTGTGACGCTGTTAGCGACGGAAATACACTGGGTTTTTATAACCCCCAATGTCGCTAAAACCGTCGCTACGAGCGTCGCTATATGCATCGCTATAGGCGTCGCTAAAAGCGTCGCTATATAGCGACGCTCATAACGACGCATATAGCGACGGTTACACAGAAGACTATAGCGACGCTCATAGCGACGCTACAGAGCCATAAATAGCGACGCTTATAGCGACGCCCGAGAGATTTTTTTTTGGTGGCAGGGCATTGAATGCCCTGCCACCCATCAACCATATTGTACTTGATTCACTTTTTAAAAAAAGTGCAAGGGTAGATAATAGACCCAAAATAGTCACCCACAAGACGCATTGTTTGCAAAATTGACAATTGTACACATCATAGGCAAAATGAATTGATTGGCAAATGTAATAATGACAATTGTACAACATCATAGGCATAAAGAATTGATTGGCAAAAGGAACTGCGGTGACAAATGTAATAATATACATGGTTCAAAAAGACGTATAAAATCCGTCTCATGATACATAAGCTATGAGAAACCCTAAACTAATGCTATCTAGCTACGGCTAAACTGACGTCGTCTAGTCAGACGTCTCATCGCGTCCAAGCGGCGTATCTGTCGGATTCTGCAAAAAAAGACAATAAGACAGCTTTCAGTAAGTATAAACATATAACGACATTTATAAAACAATACAAAAAATAAAAAAGAGTAAACCCTAATACTAACCATGCCGCCGCGAGAACTGAGAATGTCCATCAGGGCGTTTAAGCCCTTCCTGCCTACGTACTCGCGCTCGTACAGTGTGGGATCACGTCCTGTCATCGACCACTGTCAAAACATACAAAGATTTCATTATGTTAGAATTAAAAAACTCATAAACCCTAAACTATCGAACATAAAGAGCAATGTGAAAACACTTACAAAATCGGCCTCAAATGATGCCCATCCACCGCTCCCCAAGTGGTGCGAGCTCCCTGCCTCTACTCGCGCTCTGGCTGCATCCTTTTGTTGCTTCCACTTGTCGGGATTCTCGCGCACTGCTTTCTTCGCATTCTTCCAATCTTCTTTGGCCAGCCAATCTGGCCTGTTCCACCCATTCTTGATTGCTTTTTGCACTTCGGAACACTTGTGTTTGCAGTATTCGCGCATTCGAATCTTCATCAGGTCTTCATTGAAGCGCTGATCCCGTGTTGGAACGGGAAACTCATCATGAAGTATGCTGATGACTCTGTTTTTTAAATCACTTGGTACTTCACTCCATTTGTTTAGTATGTAGTGTCTAAACAGCTGAGAGCAAAGACCACGCATGCGCGAGATCACCTTCTTGCCGTCATCATCCATGATGATGCCGCCGCTGATGTCGACGGAGTAAGGCAAGCCCTCTGGCCGGTGACGCGTGAACCTGGGTGTCCCGGCAGGGGTCTCTAGCGGCGTGTCGATGGGGGTACGGATGTCAGGTGTCTCCACCGGCGTCTGGGCCCCGAAGCGAGGAGTGTCGAGTGGGGTGGCTCCTAGCGGAGTAGGTAGAGGTGTGTAGCTTCTAGGAACAGTCAGCCGTGCAAAACCTGGCGTAGATGGCGATGCTGTGGCTGGTGTGGGGGCGGGCAAAGAAGGGGAGGGTAAAGAGCCTCGTCGAACACGAGGCGGTGTGGAGGCATCGGTGGCGGAATCCCCACAACAACCGCCACCGCCACCACTAGAGCGCCGGTGTCTAGACGAGTGTGAAGCTCGTCTCGTCGACGCCGAAGCTTCGGAGCGCGCCGAATGCTCCGAAAGAGAGGGAGATGCGGATGGAGTAGGAACGCGCGATGATGCGCCAGAGCGATGACGCTCCACGTACCACTGTCTCTGCTGCGGTGACAAAGAAGAAAGAAACTCCTCATCATCCATACCTGCATTAAACACACGAATATTTAAACTTAATATTGAATGAATAGAGTAGACAATGACGCAAACACCATTAAATACAATGACGTAATGACGCATATAAATACAATGACGCAATGAATTGAGTGATAGAAGAGGCAAGTCGAAAACTCAGAATTTTCAATCAAAAGATGTGAGCGCGAGTAGAAAAGAGCGTTATACACCATGGAAGGTACTTAGAGAGCCAGAGCTTTTACAACACGGAGCAAAATTGTTCAAATACAATATTTGTGGCTTTAAGAGATCTCTCTCTCATCCTCGCATAACTTAGCATAACTTCCTATATCTATATAGAGCTCTCCGTTTAAACAGATATCCTCTGTTTCATTTTGTAGCTCCTCTGCATGCACCCCATATAGAGTAGTAGCATCTTGATGCTCGTCTGGCACCACCGCAGCGGCTTCTGATTGAGCATCTTCTCTGATCTCCTCCATTGATGTTGTTGTGATTGGCACATGGTAGCCTTCATACGTCCTTGCACTACAAGGGGCTACCTCTATGACGTACCACCAGTTTGATGTAGACTTTGTAGGATGAAATATTACCTGCCAGAGCCACATAACTTACATGAGAGCTTTCAAGCACATAACTTGTAAAAGGGGGATGTTAACTATTTACATACTTACTTGTTCACAATGCTCGGGTAGTACGAAAGTGTCTCTTAGGTCAGTCCATTTCTTAGTAGAATCCACCTCAAGAAAACCAGACTCTCCTCTACTCACAGTAGCGTTGCGACCCTCCATGATTATCTTGAACCATTGCACGTCGAACAAGTCGACAAAAAATCCTGTGTAATCGATCCTCAAAATCTCTTGCAGCGTGCCGAAGTAAGTGAGTTCCGCCACCACAGGATCTGCATCAGAGGAACGTCGTCGACTAGACTGTTCAAATTTTGCCATGATTCCACAATCTTGAGTAAAACGCTTTTTGTCGATTCGTTCCACCCTAAAATGTCGACCTTTACACCATGCTGCTGTGCATGACTTATACTACAACGAACAAAGATTATGAGTGGCCGTTCAAATGTTTATAAATAAAGTCACTTTCTAGTCGTACATTGCAAACTTACCTTGGTCGCGCAACCTCGAGAGTACTCCCACTCTTCTTCAGTCACTTCGTCACCGCATTGTTGTGCGCTTTTCAATTGGTTGTGCAACCATCTTAAGCTCATGAAGGTTGGTAGGCTCTCCAGAACCGCTGGATAGTGCATCGGTGGTCGTCTTCCCCATCTCCACTCGATTCGTGCCCTTTGTCGCTCTTGCTTTGCATCCTCATATTGTGAAATCCACTTTTGCATCACTGGATTGTGAAGCATGCAAAATCGGTTGATTTTAGCCTCTAGATCTTCCGTCATCTTCTTCTCAACACCGAGATTGCACATGACAATCCCAGATATGCGCTCATCATCTATGGTTCGCCATAGCGTGTCCCGGGATTTATCAAATCCGTCTAGCCACTCTCCAATGTACACTAGGGACTCTGATACCAACCAACCTTCTGCCATGCTACCCTCCGGACGTGCCTTTTGACACACATATCCCTTAAGCGTTTTCATGAAACGCTCTAAGAAGAACATCCATCTGGAATGAACTGTGCCAGCTATTTCCACCTCATCAACTATGTGAACAAGAAGATGCACCTGAATGGTTAGCATTGTAGTAGGAAAATGTTTCTCAAACATGCACACAAGCTCCGCAGCATTTAGTTTGGCGAATGGTATGGAGTCTACGTTGATCTCCTTTTGTGAGATCCATTGCACCAGCTTTGCAAGTTTGTAGATTGTGTTACGGATGTCGAGAGACAAACATCCCTCAATGGCAACCGGTAAAATAAACTGTAAAGTATGTGCAGCAATGATATTAAAGTCCACATTTGATGCAATGATATTAAAGTCCACTATGAACGTACCTGACACATTTTATGCCAATCGTGTGACTTCAAACTGGTAAGCTTTCCTTCTTTAGTAAAACACGTTCGGAGCGAGTGCATTACGCTAGTGGGGGTCCGCAAAGATCGAATGGTCTCTTTTACTTTGCGTTCTTGGGCTCCTGTGAAAATCCATGGTGCTTTAGGGAGTTTTATCGATCCATCAGACGCTGTTTGCGGCCAATATTGCTCCATACGATCCACATTTCTAAGGTCAACTCTGGCTCCCAAAGTATCTTTCTTGCCGGTCAGATGGTCCCATAGTAGATTACCCACATTCTTGAATATGTGCATTGGATCGAGCAAGTGATTGATCATGAGTCGGGGCCAGTATGGTAACTCGTACCATAGAGATAGTCTCTTCATCCCTGGAGGCAATCCGTCATCGCACATCTCCTTCTGCTCTAACCATGCTTGTGCAGACATCCTTGGTGGCTCTCTTCCCAAAAAGCCGTCGCGTAACACATGATTCTCTGGAAGATACGCTTGATGACCTTCGTAGATTTGCTTCTTCAGTGAGGGTGCCCTACGTGCATTCAGTCTAGGTCCACATGTGACACATGCTCTGTATCCGCTTGTTTGAAGCCCTGCATGTATACACATGATAATAGATCAACTATGGGAAAAAACAAGATTTACAGTGTCTGAGTGAGGAGTGTCAATAGATCACCTGAGCATTCTTTTAGCCCGGGATAGTCATGCATGGTCCACATTAGAATGCCTCTGATCAAAGCATTCCGTCGTCCTGTGTGTCGGCTCATATCCACCACCTCTATGCCAATCCACAATTGTTGTAGCTCTTCCAATAGTGGACGAAGATACACATCCATATTCCCCACTTTATATCGCCCTGGCACAATCAAGCTTAGCCATAGGTGCCCCTTCTTCGTAGTCAACCATGGGGGAATGTTGTAGTTGACGATGACAACGGGCCATACACTGTAAGATGTTGATCTTTGACCAAATGGATTTACGCCATCCATAGCCAGGCCTAAGCGCAAATTTCGAGCTTCCCTGGCAAAATCCGACCATGTTCCATCTATATGTTTCCACGCTACGCAATCTGCAGGAATTCGTAGCACACCATCCGAAGATTTATTCTCCTCATGCCATGATGCTAGGGCGGCCATGGACTTACATTCGAAGAAATGCTTGATGCGAGGAAGCAGAGGGAAATGTCGCAAAACCTTTTGTGGAATTTTTGTCCCGTGGAGATCTACTCGATATCTTTCGGAATCACATTTCGGACACTTCTCCATGTCTATGTATTCCCCTCTGAAAAGAATGCAGTCATTAGGACAAGCGTGGATAGAATTGTAATCCATCCCCAAGTTTCGCAAAATCTTTCTTGCTTCATCTCGGGAATCTGGCATCACATTGTCAGCTGGTAGTATGTGCTCTTTCAGCAATCTACACAACATAAAAATATGATACAATCGTGTAAAAATCTATCAGATCATTATACATTTAGAGTTTTATTAAAGTAAACTAATTGTAATAGATCACCTGAAAAGCGCTGTGACGCTAGTGTCACTCCATCCAAACTTTGCCTGCATGTTGAGAAGAACCAGGAGTGCTTTCAATCTAGACATACGTGCTCCATTATACAATGGCGTATCGGCTTCACTTTTCATATCATCATAGATAAGCCTTTCTGAATCCATGATCGTCTCGATCATTTCATCAATCTCGGGCTCAAACATTGCCTCGTTGGGAATGTGCTCTGCATGATCATCCCCCGAGCTGTCAGAGGCTACATCTTGTGGTCTCACATATGCTGCTTGACCAAAGCGCCTGCGAACACGTCTATTGGGTTGCAAGATTGCTGCTTGTTGGCCAGCGTCAGAGTCCGACGAGTTATAATTGGCAACAACTCGATCTATAATAGATGGATCGAACTCACCAAATTCACGAACGTGCTGCAAAGAAACACGTCTTGTCCGTCGCACAGCATGCTTGCATTGATTACAAGCACATAAGACCCGCGTTGAGAGATAGGTGTTTCGGTTGGACGGTCCCACATCCTCGTCGCTACTCATAATGAGGATAAAAAACTTATAACCTGGACAACAAATTTAATATTCTATTGGCATTCTTCGTCTTATCTCTCTCTCTCTCTCTCTCTCTCTCTCTCTCTCTCTCTCTCTCTCTCTCTTTACCTCACATTCTCTAGTCATGTCCAATCCCCGCACACCTCGGTCTAGAGGTGCACGGAGATCAGAACCACCGGGTTATAATCTCGCCTTTATTGGTCAATACCTATATTTGTGGGTACAAGAAATCTACACACCCACGTCTACATGATACTGCATGTAGTGGACAAAACCCCTTTGCCTCTTCTGTAGCTGTAGCTTCACAACATCTTAACATCTTTTCACTGTTCGTCTAACTCTAAACCCTAAACCGTAAGTAATTCTTGCGTGGACTCGATCTAACGTAAATAGCTTAAATCTAAATAAACGTAAATCTAACTAAAAATAAACCTAAATCTAATTTAACGTAAGTCTACATCTAACCTAATCTTTAACGTCTTTTGGGATAGTTTCCTACGACGTTAAAACTCTCTTCTTCTTGTGTGTGTGTGTGTGTGTGTGTGTGTGGGTAAACCTAAATAAACCTAAGTCTAATCTAATATAACATAAATCTAAATCTAACGTAAATTATGTTATATTAAAAACAAAGAACTAAACTAACAGGAATTATAAGAACCTTAAAACTGATTTAACACATAATTTTTCACATAACTCGGCAAGAGTTGGCATTCTCATCACTGAAGATGTGAGAGTTAACTTCCGACGGTGACGTTGCCTCATCTCCATCCACATCTGACGACAGCAATTGGCCCTTTAGACCGTTCTTGCTCTTGTTACTAACTTTGAAGTTGCTGTTGAATGACTAGAGGTTGTCTAGATGGTCATTGTGTCGGGGATGTAGTGACTCTTGCCGCCCTGAAGATCCACCTTCTTCCCTATCTTCTGAAGACATTTCACCAGTACTTTTGGATCGACGGAGCCCACCATGAGTGAAGGCAGCAATACCCTATATTCCATTGAGGGCTTTCTTCACCCGCTTCATGCAGGCATCGCAGTCTATGGAGACCTAAATCTAATCTAATATAACGTAAATCTAAATCTAGCGTAAATAAACGTAAATCTAGTTAAAAATAAACCTAAATCTAATTTAATGTAAGTCTACATATAACCTAATCTTTAACGTCTTTTAAGATAGTTTTCTACGACGTTATAACTCTATTCTTCTTGTGTGTGTGCGCGTGTGTGGATATGTGTGCCAATAAAAAGAGATAAATGGTATAACCTTTCTATCACCCATGCCAAGTATGATATATTGATTATGCCATTTCCCTCTTGAATAATAGGTCTTGAGTTCAACTCCTCGTTTCAATAAATTCATGGTGTTGCAAGATTTAATATGTCTTAAACAATCATCTTTGGCATATGTTAGTGATAATTTGGAAACACAAGTCAAGTGATGGGCACCATCTTGTCTAGTAAGTTTGCATTTCTTTCCAGAGATCAAAGAACCTTGTCAGGGGTGTAGGGTTGCAATTTTTTCTTATTTTCTATTTTGTATATACTTTGTCTATGTGGATTTTATATTTTTGCACATATGCAATGCAAATCTATCGTCAAAAGAGTGACATAATGGTTCTCTAACCCCATTTGTCGCATTTTCTTTCATGCTTTCTACGATTGTTGAAGATTGCATAAGATTGTAAGCCATAACTCTTAGGTAGAAGCTAAAGATGTAAGTCCTTAGTAAAGCATGGGATTGTTGGATAAAGCTAATCGATTAGTGCCACATGGCAAGTTGATGATTGCACACTATGGACTAGTGTAAAGGTAACTGACTAGTGTTTAGTCAAGATATCACAAGCATCCATCATGTAAAGGCCATACTATAAATAGTAGATTGGTCCAACAAAAAACAATGCAAATTAATTTGATCTTCGTATTGTTATCACACAACACTACTGACTCCACTAGCTCAAACTTCCTGGCATCTCCTGCCCTATCTGGTTAGAATCTGCAATCATCTCCAACTTCAATCTGCCATAACTTGGGCACCGTGGCTTCTTTTGATGAGCCATTTGGACCTGCTCCTTTAACACTTTGAACTCTACATATCTGGACCAAAAACCAGCACTTTGATCACCCTTCATTTGCCACCATAATTAGCCGATCTTGGAGTCCATATGGTCTAAAAAACCACAATATACATACATCACCGCTGCTACCAATCTGTCCATGCTCTTTGTAGCTACTCCAACCCTTTTCCATGTACCTGCTAGCCTGTAAATGTCTGTACTACTTTCTGTGGTCAACGCACTTTGCTTGCACCGTCATTGCCCACCCCCTCTTTGAACATTTATGTTCAACCACACACAAACTTTATTCCATTATAAATTGCACAAACCTACTAACACTATTAGCAAACCATCAAGACCATCAAGTGGGTTGCCCATAGGTACAATTTTATTATGTCCTACTATCCAGACCATCAAGTGGGTTGCCCCACCTCCTGCCGCACATAGATCCCATCTCGATCTAAATCCTACCATTGGCCTCTTCCATCTGCCTGTAGCACCACACCATAGTGATGTTCCCCAATAGCTAGCTCCTTATGCTTGTAGACCTCCCATGGCCTACCTTCAGCACTCCAAGAATCCATTGGCATATTGCCTGCTTCATACCAAGAAGCATCTAGCATATCGTCACTCAAAGTGAACGTACTTGACCACACATCTGACAACATATCTGACCCTCTATCCCATCCAAAAAAATTAGAGGCCTCTTCAATCAAGGACTCCTGCACCTACTGGACCATCCACCACATAGTTGTATCCATCACCATACCCATCAACTAGACTCACATACCTCTAGGGGAAGAAAAGCAACTGCTTGGAATTCTCCTTTGTCCATCATAAGCACCATTTGCTGCACTAGAAGCATCACAATCTTTGGCTCCATGCTCTCTCCTTCATTGAAAATTCCCTTAATCTCCACACCATCAAGCACTTTTCCTTCAATCATTTGCTTTTCAAAGTCAATTTTCTCCACTGGCTTGTCAGTTTTAGATGCTTGCACCTCAACCACCTCTTCTACTGCTACATCATGCTCTGCCAAAGTGGAGAGAAATTCTCCCCATACCACATCATCTTGGTCCTCATCCAACATCTCCTTTTGTAATATTCCTTGCTCTTTACACATGTCTAGTGTAACTTCAAGCACTTGCAAAAGACTGAACTCTTGATACCTTGACTGGTTAATTCCATATCCCAGCTCGTATTTGCATCCACAGAGCTAGAATCACTCTGCATATCCTTGTCTTCTATCTCAAGCTCAAGAATTTCCTCCAGCTTCATCGCTTTGGTTTCATCTACAAACCGTACTCTTTGCTCATTAGCACTCTTCAAAGGAGACTAAACATCCATACCTTGACTTGAAAACTCTTCTCTTGCTTGATCTGGAACCGTCTTCATCACTTGCACAACTAGAGCCGCTCTCTCTAGAATTCTCGGCATGGGAACAACCCCCATATTTTTGCAGCCACAACTCCCTTCGTTCTTCTTGTACATGCATCTCCCTTTGCACCGCTTTTGGCTCAACTATGATAGCTTCAATCTGCTTTGGTATCACCACATCTGGGGAACCCTACCTCGCCTGCCATTTCTATAATATTTTCTTGGTTTGCCCTTTTGCTAGAGCCACCACTTTGTCATATGACACCGGGCCATCAACCTCTACCTTGTCTTGTACTTCTTCATGCAGAAGTCTAGAATTTTTTTATTTTAAGATAATCCACATTTTCAATAGCAGTTACCTTGATTAGCTTCACCCAAAGGGCTTCAAACTCCCATGTGAATGCTTGGAAATCTGCTTCCAGACTTTGTTTCAAGCCATCCAGCCTTCTCTTTACCTCATCCAATCGCACATCTGTTACAAACTCGCCTCAAAAAGCCACTTCTAGTGCTTCTTGATTGGTCTTTACTTCATCAAGCAGTTCATCAAACCACCAGTTTGCTTTTCTGACCACGAGCTGGAAAACTCGCACCGCATAGTCTTGGAGCCATGCCTTCGCGTCTTCAACACCTGTAAAGATCAAAAACCCCGACCACGCCATGCTAGCAACACCTGCTCTTCAACTCTTGTACCATCAATAGCGGAAAAATTTCCACTTCACATTTAATCAAGAGCATTAAGAAACTCCTTAATGGGGGCACCAAAAGATGGAAAGGGGGTACACACCCGGAACATACACAACATGCCTCTCTATAGCCCAAGATAATCATAGCAACCCTAACCACTAGAGTTCACCTTCAAACTCACATGACGCATCGGCAAACCACCATTTGCACACCACCTATGGACACACTCAATATGACACCACCAACAAATCCCAATCACCCTGTATAGCTCGATTCAAGCCCTTCATCACCGCACACCCAACCTCTCTCAATCTCTTTGTGCACAACAGATCATTGGTGGGACACAGCTGCCTACACATGCTCATAAACACTTGCACAAAACAAAGAACAGAAGGGATAGGGGGAGTTGACACCAGATGTACAATAATGATGGCTTCCTTTCAACAAATCCAACCATATATAACTCTAGCTCCTAGCCGGCACAAGCATGGCTGAGCTCAACACAAAAATTTGGCAACCCTCCGTCTCTGCACCATCTCCATATCCGCAGCTCGGCTCAAGAATCCCTTGGTCCTCCCGATTCATTGAACTCGGAAAAGAACCCCTCAAATTGCATGGGAACTCCTTTTTATTGTCTTACAAAGCTTCAAAAACAAAAAAATGTGATCCTTCTGCTCGTGCAGGCAACTCAAGCCTTTTTTTTGCATTGCTTACACATGTCACGCCTATTTTGATATTTTATGCATGGCCCGACAAGTTGGCCAACTTTCCATTTTCATCTCCCCCTTTCACTGCATGTGAACAACCCCTTTCCAATCATGGGACCTGAAGTCGCAGAGCGGAGCGTGGATCGACTGTCACACACACACACACAGATACAGAGATCTTACACAGTACGCAGAGAGTTCTGTTTGAAGGGTTATCTCCTAAAACCTTATTATCCACACAAGTATAAGTGAGTATATACAAAGAGTTAGAGGTAAGTGAGTAGGCGGGCGGCTAGCCATATTCGTATAAGAGGTGACTTGGGCTTTAATCCCAACAACCTCCCACTTAAAGTCCAATGTGGCACTTTAAGTAACTGTAAATCTATGAACATAAATGTGCAAAGATTTACATGGCTGCCATCTATCCAATGCCCAATAACTCACGACAATGCACAAAGCCCTCTCCTGGAAGTCCCTTTGTGAGTAGATTAGTAGGATTGTCCTTGGTGTGGATCTTCAACAGTTGTATCTGCTTGTCTTCAAGTACTTCCCTAATGAAGTGATATTTCACATCAATGTGCTTAGTCTTCGAATGGAACACTGGATTATTTGCTAATTGTATAGCACTTTGACTATCACAATATAACTCTGGCATATCTACTTTGATTCCCAAGTCTGCTACCAATCTCCCAAGCCAAATAGCTTCTTTGCATGCCTCATTTTCTGCAACATACTCAGCTTCTGTAGTAGACTGTGTAACACAATCTTGTAATTGAGATCGCCATGATATGGCACTATGGCACCTTCTGCCAATGTAAAGACATAGCCTGATGTAGATCTCCTCTTATCCAAGTCTCCTTCATCATCTGAGTCAGTATATCCTACGACACTCAAATCCTGACTACCATAGCATATGCGCATACTCTTTGTATGCTTTAAGTATCTCATGATATCTTTCACTGCCTCCCAATGTTTCTTGCCGGGATATGACATATATCTGCTAACCACTCCCACTGCAAATGCAATATCCGGACGTGTAGCAATCATTGCATACATCAAACTACCCACTGCAGGCGCATATGGAATCTTATCCATTTCAGCCTTTTCTTCCTCAGACACAGGACAATCTTGTTTGCTAAGTTTCACATATGGTGGCAATGGAGCACTCAATGCCTTTCCCTTCTCCATATTGAAACGCTGCAAAACCTTGTCAATATACTTTGTTTGAGATAACCAAATCAACTTCTTTGATCTGTCTCTCTCAATGCGCATACCAAGTATATGACTTGCCTCACCCATGTCTTTCATGTCAAACGATTTTTCCATCTTTGACTTCAAAGCTGAAATTTGTTCCAAGTGTTTGCCAGCAATCAACATGTCATCCACATACAAAATAATGATCAGCCAACTGCGATCCTTAGCCTTCTTTGTATATAGAAAGTGATCGAACTCACTACGTTTGTAGCCTTGAGAAAGCATAAACTGGTGGAACTTATGGTACCATGCCCTCGGTGATTGTTTTAAGCCATAAAGACTCTTTAACAACTGGCATACCAAATCTTCCTTGCCTTTCTCAACAAACCCTTCTGGCTACTGCATGTAAATTTCCACATCTAAATCACCATGCAAGAACGTTGTCTTGACATCCATTTGGTGCAACACCAAGTCCAATATGGCAACCAATGCAAGAAAGCATCTCAATGTAGTCATCTTGACCACTGGAGAGAAGACTTCATCAAAGTCAATGCCTTGTTCTTGCTTAAATCCGTTGGCAACAAGCCTTGCTTTGTACTTTGGTTGACTATCATGAGCGGTGATCTTATACCTATAAACCCATTTACAAGGTAGAGCCTTTTTTCCCTGTGGTAATTTAACTAGCTTCCATGTCTGGTTTTTATGCAGAGCTGTCATCTCTGACTGCATGGCCAACTGCCATTTTTTCAAGTCAACCACTTGTAATGCTTCCTTGTAACAAGATGGTTCTCCGCAATCTGTGAGCATGACATAATTTAGAGATGGCACATAACGATCAGGTGGTTTGGAGACACGCTTAGAATGTCTCACCACAACTGATTCTGCCTCTCTAGCCACTATAGGCTGTTCCTGAGCCTGACCATGCTATCTTGATGTGCTAGCACTAGGTCCATCTTCCCTGAAGACAACTCTTTTGATCTCCTCTGTCTTCTCTAGCTTAGCGTGAAACTTGGCTTCATTGAAATGCACATCATTGCTACGAATAAGCTTTCTGGACTCAGGATTCCAAAGCCGGTAACCCATCTCGCCCGATTCTCCGTAACCAAGAAATATACACTTCTTGCTCTTTGGTTCTAACTTATTCCTGAACTCCTTAGGAATATGGCTATAAGCTTCACAACCAAAGAATCTGAGATGCTTATACGAAGGTTCTTTGCGTGTCCATAGCATCTCGGCCACTACACTCTTATCCAGAACGCTACTAGGAGACCTGTTGATCAAATGGGTTGCTGTATCCACTGCTTCCGCCCAAAATCCATCAGGAAACTCAACATTTGACAACATGCTTCTGACCTTCTCTTGTATGGTTCTATTCATACGTTCTGCAACCCCATTCTGTGAAGGATTATATGGTGCAGTAAGTTCCCGCTTAATCCCTTTTGCTTCACAAAAGTCTTGAAAAGCTTTGGAAACGTACTCTCCACCATTGTCAGTTCTCAAGCACTTCAGCTTCTGAACACTCTGATTCTCCACAAGCTGCAAGAATGTCTTAAAGACCTTGAGCACCTCATCCTTGTGCTTCAAGAAGTAAACCCATACTTTGCGAGAATAGTCATCTATGAATGTACAAAAGTACGCTGCTCCCCCTAGTGACAACCTAGGCGTTGGTACGCATAGATCACTGTGCACAAGAGCTAACCGTTCGTCCCTACGATTCCTCTTTGATCTGTGCAGTTCCTGTGTTTGCTTACCATAAACACAATGCTCACAAAACTCAAAATCTTGAAATGAAAAGCTAGGCAAATAACCATAATGAGAAAGTATTTCCATTCCTCTTTTTGACATATGTCCCAGCCTACAATGCCACAATGACACACTTGGTTGCTCAATCACATTAATTACATGGTTTTTAACCTCTGAAACATGTAAAGTGTACAGAGTTCCTGACTTGCTGCCATGTGCTACAGTCATCGAACCTTTGGAGATCTTCCAAGCGTTGTTCCCAAAGACTGTCACATAACCCGCATCATCCAACTTCCCTGTACTGATCAAGCTCTTTCGAATTGCTGGAACATGTCTGACATTCTTGAGCCATAGAGAAGATCCATTCTGAAACTTCAACTGCACATCTCCCACTCCAAGTATGTCACAAACCTGCTCATTGCCAAGTCTGACATAATCTTTAGTAGTCACATATGATGTAAACCACTCTTTGTGCGGAGAAACATGTAAAGATGCCCCTGAGTTGATAATCCAATCACTCATAGCATGTCCATCCTCTGCAGTAAAAAAAACAGAATCAAGATTTCTTGTGAGGAAGATGTCACCAGCTGCTATACCAGAATCACTGTCTGAACCAGATCCTGTGACATTCACCTCTTCAATCTTCACTCGACTCTTCTTTTCATCTTGCTCAGAACTCTTTGTTTTGCCTTTTTCTTGTTTCCACTTCGTACAGTCTCTCTTCATGTGACCCTTCTTGCCACAATGGTAGCATTCTATGTCATCCTTTGACTTTGAGTCACGAGACTTACTTCGATTTTGTGTCTTATTACCCTTCTTCTCTTTAGACTGTTGTCTCCCTCGAACGACCAAAGCACTATTGCCTTTGCCTTTGTCAATGTTCTTCCTGTTCACTTCCTCTGTGAGCAAGCTGCCTTCTACATTGGCACTTGTAAGACCTTCTGGCACGACAGAATTACTTAACGCTGTACGAAAAGTATCCCAACTGTCTGGCAAAGTGATTAAGAGAAACATAGCCTTCACTGAATCTGGAAAGACTATCTCCTGTGCTGTTAACTGGCTGAAAATTGTGTGAAATTCATTGAGATGATTTGACATGGCTGTCCCTTCCTTCATCTTCAAATCCACCAATTTCTTGAGCCAATAAATCTGAGAAGCAGCACTTTGTTTCTCGTACATACCACATAGCTTTTGCCATACGCCATACGCTGTAGTCTCTTCTGCTACATTGAAGTAAACATTTTCTGCCAGTGTCAGCATGATTGTGGAACAAGCTAATTCGTCAAGCTCTTCCCACTCATCTTCAGCCATACCTTCTGGTCTCTCCCCTTTGAGCTTCAGTGGCTTCACTTGTTTTTTCTGCACCAAAACCTACCAAATCTGCTTCTTCCAGAATGGAAAGTTTGTGCCATCCAGCTTCTTTATGTTGTAAAGAGTCTCACTTTGAGAAGATGCCATATCTGCCAAACTATTTACTTCTAGGAAAAATCCGGCAGAGTTTCCCTTGTAAACTGGCCTTTGTACACACTAAACAAGCTGTAAACAACAAGCTGAACACCTTTCCTCAGGAACTGTCAGTATTTTGAAAAATTTTTGACAGAGTCTCCCCGTAAACTGAGCTCTAAGAACCAAAAGATAGCTCAAAAACAATCATAAATAGCTGACCAGTGACAAATCTGAAAATATCTGTAATATGCTGTCCTGTAAGCATACACTGTCTCCTGTCTGGGCGATCACAGAACCTGTATCTGTCTCAAGACTGAACCCTGAACAATGCCTCAACGGCCTAACGTATAAGATGCAATCCAGTGTCTACACAAAGTCATACATCCTATGGGATAAGAGTCGCCGAGCGAAGAGGATGCGTGTAGAGGGGAACTCCAGCAACCTAATCCACCTCACACTGGGTAACCCAGCCCCCAGTGCTCGGCTTCAAAAAACCTCACACACGACCCTCACAGATGGCTCAGCAAATTGTCCAGAACTAGCATACATCCTACAATGGACCAATCACTGTCCTATGACCGCTGCGGTGGTCTGTCTGCTAGCATGACTCACAACTAGCAGACCCACAATCACAGTACATCAATCTGCAATACATGCCAGTGGTGTCAAGCCGTCGTATGGCCACACCTCCCCTGGAACCTAGCAAGCACAAGAAGTAGCAATGCAGAATGCAATATATATATCTGATGATATATATGTGTACCTGGTCTATAGATGATTCTTTGAAGATGAATAATGATGTATGTCGATGCCGATATCGATGCCGACCACCTCCTGCTTGCCAATCTACACAAGACGGATTTCTTTGTGGCTGAAATCTATTTTCTGTTGTAGTGCTCAGAATGAAATTCTGAGGGCATAAATGACTTTGAAAGGGGGGTAAAACCCCAGGTCACCTTTGAAGTCATATCCGTATAAGAGGCCACTTGGGCTTTAATCCCAACAGGACCTCGCCCTTCCCTTGCCACATGGAACCACCCCTTCACTGGGTCTTGACACCCTGCACCTTCCATCTCCACATGAATCACCCCTTTGGAAGGGCACCGATGGTGCCGTTAGTGCTATCCCTCTCTCTCTTTAAAAGTTGATGGCATGGGACACAACCCCATCTGGCTACCACATCACCGTCGCCGCTCGCGCTCGACTGCGAGCAGAGCCCATAGCGCCAGGTGCCACTCGTGAGCTCTCTCCATGTCTCCTTATTTTCTTAAATAGGCTCACTCCCCCGGTCAAATACCTTATGCCTCAAGTTGCCGGCCTCGCATGTGGGTCAAATGACCCTGCCATGTGGCACCCCCGAGTGAATTTCCCCTTCAAGCCCTTAAAACTGCCCAAAGTCCCTCCCATTGAATTAAAAAAAAAATCATTTTTCTGCCCCTCCTTCATTGCCCTGCTAATTTCTGCTCAAATATCCGATGGCCGAGCTGTAAAGACCAGTTGGAAATCCCATTAGTCAACTTTACATATTTTCTTGTATAATAGTATGATGCAACAGATTGCCAAGGTGAAGACTTTGAATCTCTTTAAAGCATGGTATGCGTGGCAATTTCTATACTAGGAAACCTACATTCTGCCTCACATTAATGCCACGACTATCTAGAAGAAATTTCTGGGTGAAACCACTAAAAGTACACCCAAACTCTAGAGAACAAGAGATCATAGAGGGTCAAGGAATAGAACAGACCCCATAAGGTAAACGAAAGGAGGCCACTACTTCAGGTTTCAAAACAATAATAGGACAATCGAAAGCATGGGACTTCAAAGACAGCATCCAAGAAACTAAAAGTGTCTAACCTGTTAGACGAATTCAGATCCAAGAAAAAATCAACGATTGCATTAACTAGTTTGAAATTTTCACAATTTGCAATTGAGAAGACTCAAGGCACTTCTGTCGAAAAAAGAATTGGATTGCCTAGTACTCCACTCAAAACAACCGTGGACAAAGGGACCACTACTAGGAAAGGAAAAGATAAAATACCAACCAACACTTCTCACATGGCTATAGTAGTCTACACTCTAAATCAACAACTTGGGCTAGATCGGTTGTAAATACTTCAAAAGAAGCCCATGGTAGGAAGTCTAGTGATTAAGAATCCAAAGACACTTCTTTCCCGTCTTCTTGAATGACGTACATCAAACTAACAAAAAGTCATCTGTCGACAAACTATCAGTAACTCTCACCATTTTTGGTCTTCAATATCCCCTTATTTGGACTCTGATCATTGTGCCATCACTTCCTTCTAGCTCTGTATAGCGCATACTACCTTTGTGAACGTTGTCGAGCTTCAAAAAACATCAGATGGCACATCGACCAAGGTGACCAACCCGGCACAAAATATGGCCCCTAGAAAAACTTTAACTGCTAATATCGCGACATTCAAAGCTCTGATTGCCGATTTGATAAGACCAACAGCCTCCATAAACCAAGCACTACACATTTGTAACTCCAAACTAGCTCAAACTATCTGGCATCTCTTGCCCTATCCGGCTAGAACCTGCAATCATCTCCAACTTCAATCTATCATAACTTGGGCATTGTGGCTCTGTTTGATTAGCCGTCTGAACCTACTCCGATTCAACACTTTGAGCTCTACATATATGTTCCAAAACTAGCACTTTGACCAGCCTTCATTTGCCACCACAATGGAGTCCATATGGTCTAAAAAAACCACATTATGCATACATCACCAATGCTACCGGTCTGCCCATGCTTTTTGTAGCTGCTTCAGCCCTTTACCGTGTACCTGCTAGCCTGTACACACCTTCCCGTGAAAGTTTCTATGGTCAACACACTTTGCTTGAACCAACCATGAAAGTATGTTGTACATGTACCCTAGAACTTTGATCTTAAGATCCCTAAGCATCCCAATAGGTTTTGCAATGGTACCATTGGCCATTTTTACCACAATGTTTGTAACGTTTACCACAAGGTTTTCCCATAGATTCCACTAAAAATTTAGTAACAATGCTAACTCCCGCACCACCATCAGGGATTCCCTTTACAGTTAGTCCCTTTGTAGTGATAGGTAGGGTTACATTAGACTTGTCAACTTCAAAATACTATCCTAACTTGTTGATGGGTACCTCGACACAGACTCGTGTCCATCTAAGTCAAGCCATTGCACTTGATTCTCCACAACACTCACAAAAAATCGGGCCTATTCATTTGTGTAAACTACGATAATCCAACCTGTAGCTCCCCATTAAGGAATGATCAAAGTGCAAAGAATAGCTCAAGATGTCCATATAACTTTGCTATGATAGTTGTTCGGACCTTTGAAGACATGAAATCCACTAGCTTGGCAACATTCAATGGCATTTTGTGAGGTGTAGGTCCTTGACTAGGAACTAGTGAGGATGGAATCTCCCCTTCCTCAATGGGATGAGGCATTCCCTCACTAAACATCCTTTCATACAAGAAAGGTGTATGCCCACTTTTTGATGGCTTTCCATCACTCTCTTCTTGGATAATATTGGGTATGGCTAACGATCTATGGTTCGTGTGGTGAGGATGGACCTGCATGGGAAACACTTTGTCAGAAATCATCACATGTCTAGGTTCTGGTTCTAGCTTTCTTTGAGTCTCCTTCACCAAAACTCTTAGGTTCTGAACTCGCTCAATCTCCTCTATTGGGTTTGGGTAGTTCCCAATCTTCTTCTTTTGGTTTTCCTCTTTTGGCCCTCGTGGCTTATCTTGGGGGTTCTTGATTGGATTTGGAAACACTTGTTGCATTTTCAAGAATTATTTATGGATCTCCTCAATTGGGTTTTTGTTTGGCTCCGTCTCATGGTCTTCTTTGTTGGCTTTTCCCTTCGTGGTAATGGTTTTGGTTTCCATTGTTTCAATTGAATCTGAATCATCCTTGAGGTCGTT
Organism: Adiantum capillus-veneris; assembly: GCF_014529385.1. Taxonomy (NCBI): domain Eukaryota; kingdom Viridiplantae; phylum Streptophyta; class Polypodiopsida; order Polypodiales; family Pteridaceae; genus Adiantum; species Adiantum capillus-veneris. The sequence continues at coordinate 48,755,852 of NC_140938.1, forward strand.
CATATATACAAGATCATCTCCTATTCCTATGTTTGTCTTGGAACTCGATTTTGAACTTCCAATATTTAGCAATCTCTTTCTTCGTGTTTTCTTTTTCTTTGCACGAGCAATTAATGCACTATCTCTCTCTTCAAAGCTATGGTTTGAATTTTGAAGCACTGATCGTGTAATCACATTGGTGGGCACAATGGGTGGTATTGATGATGTCCCAGTATCAATTTCAACCAAATTCAAGGGTATGATCTTGGGTGCATTTGGGTTATGGGGACACTTTGCAATCAAATGATCTATGCCACAATGACTACATGTGAGTACTGGCATTGTGAACGTGCTCCCTTGACAGGTTTTCACTTGTGTGGCATCCTTTTGTAGCCTAATAGGACATTCAGATTCAATGTGATACTTGTAGCATTGAAAAGGTGGCTCAGGGGGGGTCACTATGTATAAATTATGTATATCACGTGCACTCAAGGACTATTTATAAAACTCCTTATCTATGAATTTTTGACAAATAAAATACACCCCTTTCCTGTTCAATCTGTAAGTATTTCCCCATTCCATTTTATGGTACCCTTCTGTGTGTGAAAACGTGAGAAAAAATAAAATTTAATAACCCCTTCTATTGTACTCACGTGATAGTGAGGTTGATATTTTGATCTCTTGCTACGAGAGCAGCTGCTCGATACCCTTCCATCATGTCCGAGTGGAGGATGAGTCACTAGCTGTTAGGTGGGGGTCTTAAGTACTACTACCTTAGGTTCCTACTGAGAGCATAGAGCCTAATGTGGAGGGATAATGGGTGTCCGTGTAAATAGAGGCACTCTCTATATGCTCGTGCTCTAGCACAAGACTAGAGAGTAGGTGCATGTGACCTTGACACCCTAAAAGTAATGGTGAGTGCCTGTAAAGGCCGCTCTAGCACAAGACTAGAGAGTAGGTGCATGTGACCTTGACACCCTAAAAGTAATGGTGAGTGCCTGTAAAGGCCGCTCCCGTAGTTTTTTGGGTGTTAACAACTCGGTTTTACTCTCAAATTTTTTATTTTCTGGTCCTTTTTTTTACCAAGCTATGGAATATAGCGTGTGATAGCTCAAAACAAGTGTCTTGGTCAGAGGGACGTGGCATGCTTTACAACCCACGATTTGGTTAATTTACGACATCAGAATCCTCAAAATAGTCCATTTCTAGTTAGGAACAAGGTTTTAAATGGAAAGTCCAAGGGTGCAAGTGTGAAGAGGAGGGGGTGGACGACTTGTCTCACATGCCCTCACTCCCTCCTGTGGGGGTAGACTATATATATAGTCCTGGATCTTTATTCATAAGACTGAGGACTGAGGCCTGGGCCTATGCTTGAGCTCGAGGAACAATCCCGATCATTCTTTTTAATACACCCTTCTCTTCTTTTCCTCTCTTTTTAAAAAAAAAATATTTTCTTTTCTTTTCTTTTAACTTTTTCTTTTTAAAATTTTTCTTTTTTAATTTTTTTTCTTTTTAGAATTTTCTTTTTTTTTGTAGTTTTTTTTCTAAAAATTTGAGGAGAAGATTTTTGGATATGCCTATGGGGTCACTTGCCGCACGTGCACGAGGCTGTATGAGGCTATAGCCGTACAGAGATTTGCGTGCATGCACAGCTTTGAGAGATCGCGCGCATGGATCTAGTAGAACCAGGACAAAACGGAGCTGTAGCACAAAACTAACAAAGTGCATAACAAAACTAAAAGAGAGCTAACAGAACCAGTGAACAACTTAACGAGGCTTAATAAAACTTAACAGAGTTTATCAGAACATAACTTTTTTACCATTCCTAAAAAACTTGTACCAAAAGCACACACATACACCTTCCTCTACCTTTCCTACATGCACTGAGTGACTTCACGAGGCAGCACAGGGGTGCTTCTCGAGCTTGGTGCAGGGCAACTCCCCAGTGTCGTTCCAAATCCAAATATCTACCAATATATACCCATTTCAAATCCAAATCCAAATCCAAATATCTTTCATTTTGTATACCCGGGTAACAAAAGCATACCAGTTGCAGTGGTGGCCAGCCACAATGCAGTATGATTTTGTGATCGGTGTTGCCTAAATCGGCAAATCTACACCCAACGTGTGCCTAAATCGGCGAATCAGCACTTGTGCTGCCTAAACCGGCGAATCTGCACTAATATTATGTAAACTTCTAAATCTATTGTGTGTTGTGTGCTGCCTAAATTGGCGAACCAACACAGGATGAATGTTTACACACTGCCTAAATCGGCGAATTTGTGTGCTTGTAACCAATGGACCAAGCAAGCAAGTAAAATTGTTGACCAATGCAAGGAGTAGGTGCAAAATATAACAATGAGCCATTTAAAGAGGAAAACATGAATAAAAATCCCCAGAAATTTGTAAGTTATGCAGTTTTCAACTATGTATATGTGTGCATAACAGTTAATAACATCAATTGATAAACGGCCATTAATTTATGAAGGAGTCGTACAAAGATTCTAGAGGTTAAATAGGTTGCTAGAGATTAATATAGAGCATGACCTTATGTATCTTGTTGAACGACAATCACTACTGATATTAATAGAACATACACATCTTGACTATTGGTATTATATTGTATTTTTTTTCCAGTTAGTACACCATTCATTCGCTATATACTTTAGCTTAATGTCTTTTTTTATATTTAATTATTGGATTATTATACAAACATATATTATAATTGTCAAAAATATAACATTATTGATGTCAATTACCAAAACATAACAAGAGGGGAAGGTGATCGGGGGTTGTGAAGAGAGAAAGAGAGAAATGAAATGAAATGAGAGAGTAAACGTCTTCAAAAGGTAAGTTTTTTTTTGAGATTAAAAGGATATAATCTTGGTGGATTTAAATACAATGTCCGGGTATAAAATAAAATGAAATAAAGTGTGAAACTAAACCTAAAAGCATAAAATCATCATCAGCATCGTCGTCCATGCTGAAGGATGTTGGGCAGCGGGCATAGTCAAAGACAATATTGTAACCATATACATGTGGTAGTGATGTGTGTGAACACACTAGGACCGCCGGGGCATTTTTTTCCTCTTTAGGAGGTATTTCCCCCCGAGCATTGTATATACGCCCATCACTCTAGGGCTATCTATCTTTCCATTGCACACTAAGTAACGCACTCTCTATTGTGTGCCTTGAGATTCCTTCATCTTCTCCACGCTGTGTGCATTTCTCTGCAACCATAATTCCAACAATTGGTATCAGAGCAGGTTGCATCCTCTCGGGCTTAGTCGCCAGCTGCTCCAGCACACGCCTGCTCACTTTCTCCGATTTCAATGAGCTTTGGCAGATGTAAGAAGGCTTTGTATGGGTTGAAGCAATCTCCTCATGCTTGGTATGAGAAAGCTGACACTCATTTGGTTAAATGAGGCTTTGTAACAATCCAACAGAAAGCAAATTGTATGTAAAGCGTGAGGGTGATGTACTTCTCATCGTGGTTCTTTATGTTGATGATTTGCTGATCACTCGACCAAATGAGAGACATATTGCTGAATTTAAGGATGATTTGAATGCTACTTTCAAGATGAAAGACTTGGGGCTATTACATCATTACTTGGATATACAGTGTAAGCAGTGTGATGGTGGTATTGCCTTGTGTCAGAAAAGTTACATAGAGATATTTCTATGTAAGTTTGGACTTGAGGATTGCAAAAATATTGCCACTCCCATGGAAACAGGTTTGAAGTTGAGTCTACATGATGCTGGCGATCCTGCTGATGTCACTCTTTACCAAACTGTTGTTGGTTGCCGCATTTATGTATGCAACATGAGGCCAATTATTCAGTTTGCAGTCTCACAGGTCAGCAGATTTATGCATAGTCGAGGGTCTAAGCATTGGCAGGTTGTCAAGAGGATTTTCCGCTACCTTAGTGGCACTTTACATCTTGGCTTGTTTTATCCCAAGGGGGGATCATTTCCGCCAGACTTACATGCTTTTTCGGTCTCAGATTGCGCAGGTTGTTTTGACACGCGAGTGTCCACAAGTGGTTTTTGTTTCATGCTTGGCAGTTCATGTATATCATGGTTGAGCAAGAAGCAACCTACTATGGCCACTTTGAGTTGTGAGGCTGAGTAGAGGGCAGTCTTCACAGCTACGGTTAAGTGTGTATGGCTCAGACGCCTTATGTGGCTGATTTGGGTGTTGGAGAGAACACTGCCAACACTATCTACACTGACAGTCAGAGCGCATTGGCAGTTGCTAGAAACCCAGTTTTTCATGCTCGCACAAAGCACATTGAGATGCATTACCACTATGTCAGGGAGAGGCTCTTAGCACGAGAGATAAGCTTGGCGTATGTGCCAACACAAGACAACCTTGCATATCTTTTCACAAAGGCATTGTTTCGTGAGAAGCTTGAAGCTTTCCGCAAAGCTTTGGGCTCACTCCCCTTTGTGGACTGATCATGTCCTCAGGGCATGGCACTTCCCTTTACTCATGTGCCAGCTCTCATTCACCGCATCACTCCAGGGGGGATTTGTTACCATATACATGTGGTAGTGATGTGTGTGAACACACTAGGACAACCGGGGCATTTTTTCCGTCTTTAGGAGGTTTTTTCCCTCGAGCATTGTATATACACCCATCACTCTAGAGCTATCTATTTTTCCATTGCACACTAAGTAACACACTCTCTATTGTGTGCCTTGAGCTTCCTTTGTCTTCTCCAAGCTGTGTGCGTTTCTATGCAACCCTAATTCCAACAAGTATTGCACACGTCCCTGAAGAGATTCATCATTGGCCGCCTCTGTTACACCTAGTCGAGAGAGAGAGAGAGAGAGAGAGAGAGAGAGAGAGAGAGAGAGAGAGAGAGAGAGAGAGATCTTGATGACGGTATGGGACCTTGTGGTGGTTGTGCAGTATACCATGATGCGGGGACCCTATGGTGGGTGAGGTGCTCAACTCATGTGCAAATGGATGATAGAAAGAGTGTGAGAGAGGTTGTGGGTGATAGTGAAACGTTTTGCTGTGATTGCATGCCCAAAACCTGAGGGAAATATTAAATTTGGTGGGAAACAAACCCAAGGCTCTTTAGTTCACCCAAAATTGGGGCAGGTAGTATCCTCGGGAAGCTAGCAAGATTAAAAAAAGACTGAAAGAAACAAAAAAAAATCTTCAGCAGCAACGTCGTCAATGTCCGAGGATGCTTTGCATCGAGCGTCGCCTGAGAAGGTATTGCAGCGGCTCTGCAGAGCGTCATCAATGTCTACCTCTGTAGGTAGTCGAGAGAGACGAGAGGAGATGAGGTTGCAGCTGGTGCAAGGTGAAAAAAAAAGGTTGCAGGACTCATTGACGCTACTGCTGTGCGCCAGGAGCGGGGTGACTGTATGCATGCGCATGATGCCGATAGTTCCGAGTCGAGTTCTTGTGGAGATGGGCAGTGGGAATTCTCTGGTGAGCGGCCTCCAATTGAGGAGAGAGAGAGAGAGAGAGGGAGAGCTGCTGACAGCATGAAAGAAAAATGGTGCAAGGATTCCCAGCTGCAAGGGTGATCATGTGCACCAGCTATTTGAAAGGCCAGAGTTGGCAGCAAAATTCTGCTTGCGTGAGTAGTTGGTGGCTGGAGAACTACGCGTGTATGAAGTGTGGTTGTTTAAAGTGTTGGCGGCCTCAGCTTTTCATGGAGAGTGGTTGCAGACGAGGGGTGGTTGAGGGTTTGCAAGTGGAGTGGTTACTGCGAATGTCTCGTTCTTTGCCGGCGAGGTGCTATGCTCGATAACCTTAAGCTGCATGAAGGTTTGCAAGTGGAGGCAGAAAGAGGGAGAGATAGACATAGAGACTGTGTGTGGTCGCCTGTGTCTGGGCTGGCGAAGGTGGTCATGCAATGGTGGGAAAAAAATACTGGCTGTGGTTGGTGTAGAAGGGGCCACTCCGGGGGGGGGGGGGGGGGGGGGGGGGGGACACTGACGGCCATTCATGGAAAGGTAGAGGAAGACAGAAGACCGGCCAGCTCTCAAGACCCACCCTGATATGAGTCTGCATGGTGGCTGGCTGAGTAGGTGCTCTAAGAGTGAGATAAAGAGCGTTCGTTTGGCTCAAAGAAGGAGAGAGAGAGAGAGAGAGACAGACTGCGAATTGATTGAGAGAGAGAGAGAGCAACTAACTGTGTGGTCTGTGGTTGGCAAGAGAGAGAGTCTAACTGCCTATTGACGTTGGTTGGCTAGTGGTCATGCGACCACAGCGGTAAAGCGATGAGTCCTGCGATGCACCTGAAAATTTACCACCGCCACTTTTGTATGCTGCTAAGGGCACCAATGTGGAGGACCACCAAGCTGACGGAGGGTGATGGACGATGATGTTGCCGTCCACTGTCGTGCGCTGCCGGCTGCAACTTTGATGGCAACCCTTAATTGGAGCTCATCGAAAACTCAGACAGTATTCTTTATTAAAAATAAATTACAGTGGTAGTGCACTCGTCTTGTAACCGAAAGGTCACAAGTTCGATCCTCACTGGGAGCCGGAAAATGTTCGGGTGGCAATTGGGAAATTTAGTGATAGCTCACAGCTTAACGTAAACCCAAGACTGTAATCTTTATTACCATGCAATAGCTAATATTGTGTATCAACGTCCCGCAGGTGTTATAAATCTATTTATGTATACAACACCCCCTCTTCTGCTTCGCAATCATGCGAAGAATGGTCCTCCCAATGTAACAAGTCTCAAGTTCATATCTCATCAAAAAGATCTTTGACTAGGTCTCTTTTGGACGGTTCTTACGACATTAAAAATGACCTAATTCTTGATCTCTGTCTCCCTTGAATTTTATACATAGCTCGATATATATGGTTAAATAATTCTCGTCGGATAATATAACGCACGTTATTAGGAAAATCAAATAAGCTAATCAGATAAATCATACACATGCATCTCGTATTCAAACGTAAATATGAAGAAGGAAGTTTAAGGAGAACATGACTTAGCTTTGATTTCTCTATGAAAACTCCTCTATAGCCATGGTGGTTGCAAATCCAAGAATGTAGTCTGGCTCTGATACCACTGCTATAGACGGATACGTGGTTGCCCTACAAAATACCCGAAACAATATATTGCTAAGCATAAATGAACGAATCTGCATACCTGACGCATCCACAAGCACATAGTTGCGGGATACACGAACAAAGAGAGATAAAGATCGGAGAGAGCAAAAGAAAACGTGCAGGCACACCTCCCAGAGCGGAGTGCTATGCTAGCATGATGTGAGAGAAGAGAGGATAAACGCAAACACTTGGTGCAATCTCCCCCCGTGCAAGAGTGACCATTTTTCTCTTGCACGTATTTGATTTATAGATTTCTTGAATGGTCAAATTGCGTACAAACTGGCCGACCGGTCATAAATGGACAAAGCTCATAAAAGAGCACTTGAACAATAAATTATAAAATATAATATCTTTTTGAGGTCGTCCTTTCGCATAACCCTTAGCCTATTCCACCTGTCACAGCTGCAATAAACAATAAAATTCCATAACAATGCTTACCAAATGGCGGGGTTTGAAGCTGCTCTCCAATGAGTCTATCCACAAATATGTGGACAAGTTTGGGATTTACATCTCAAGGCTACATCTTTTGAAAGATAGACTTCACCAAGCAAAAGCAACAATTATGTGCGGGATTACGTTAAAAAATGGCCGAGTATGTCACCTCCCAACGGTCTCGTTCTATCACCAAGTAATCCACCACATTATGGTTTCCAAGAAGGGGCTAAAAGGAATGCCAAGCCCATGGAAAACAAAGATCAAAATGATGCAAACGGGAAAAACAATGCCCAAAACTCTTCCCAAGGCAATTTTAACAACAACAACAACAATTGGTCCAAGAAGGAGAAGGGAGTTTACAAAGGTAAAAATAAACTCTCTCCTAAAGAGCTAGAAGATTTTTTTAAGGACCACAAATGCTTTAAGTGTGGGGAGCAAGGACATGGCTATCGTTCTTGCCCCAAAATAAATGCCCACAATGAGACTCCTAGAGCTTTCACGGTCTAAGCTCCAAAAGAGGATGCTCAATACAAAGGATCACCTCTCTCCTATGCTTGGGGAAAGGTAAGGGAGCATGATGCCTTCATCCTGTTTAACCTTGGCTCTACTTGCAACTTCATATCAACGGAGTTGGCCACTAAGTTGGGCATTCAAGCTTTTGAGATGGGAGTTATTGTAACTTCTGATGGAGATTTCAAGGGAGGACAAGCCTCCGTTACTCCCTTGATTGGTAAGTTGAGTCTTCATGTCCAAAGCTACATCAACAAAGAATACTTTTTCATCTCTCCTCTCTAACATGAGGATGTTATCCTAGGGGCACCATGGTTCAATGGCATGGCTGCCAACATGAAGTTCCCTGAAAGGAGAATCTACTTCACCTACAGGGAAAAGAACATGTACATAGATGCTAATGAGCCTGGTCGTACCATGTCCCTTGTAAATTCACCTAGTTTTAATAAGTCAATGAAAGCCTCAGTTTCTGTGTCTTGGGGGGTGCACCTATAAGAAACCATTCATATATTGTGCATTCAAAGGGTATTGAAAAAACCCCTTTACTTCCATGCTTAAGCTAATAAAATGACCCCTTTTTCTTTAAGAACTTACACGTTTTTCTCTAATCCCTTTTGTTCATATAATCCTATTAAAATTTTAAAATATTGGCAATTAAAAAACCCATTCATTTGAACTCAGTGGTAACTTACATGTCTAAGAGGCGAATCCCCCAAGTTTTGTGTACATGATTTTTGTCAAAGAGTCTCTAAATGATGCTAATGTTTTTACAAAACAAAGTGTTAGGAACCAAGAAGAATTAGACTTGTCTAATTTTCTAAATAGATTCCAAGATGTGTTTATGGATGATATCCCTATGGACTTACCTCCAAAATGAGGGGATGATGACCATCGAATTGAGCTCCTACCAGGAAGCTCACCGCCTAACAAGCCTCCTTATCGAGTTTCCCAAGCTCAATAAGAGGAGATCATGAGGCAAGTACAAGAATCGGTAGACAAAGGGATGGTGAGGCCTAGCTCCTGTCCCTTTTGTTCTCCACTTCTTTTAGTGCAAAAGAAAGATGGTATATACCGCATGTGTGTAGACTATTGAGTGTAAACCATGTCACTATCAAAAATAGATTTTTTGTACCATGGGTAGAAGATTTGTTTGCTAAGCTACAAGGATTGACCTCCTTCAGTAGGACTGACCTTAAAAGTGGCTATCATCAAATAAGGATAGTGAATGAAGATATTGTGAAGATCGTGTTCCGTACAATGTTTGGTCTCTTTGAATACCTTGTCATGCCTTTTACTTTGACAAGTGCTCCACGTTCAATCGTTTGATGGAGAAAATATTTAGATCCTACTGCAAATTCACTGGAGTGTTCTTTCAGATATCATTATCTACTCCAAGTCCTTGGAGGAGCACAAGCAACATCTCCGGGTAATTTTTCAAGCTTTGAGGGAGAACAAGCTTTTTATAAATCAAAAGAAGAGAAAATTTTTCCTTCAAGAGATTCAATACTTAGGTCATACTATCTCTCAGGATGGTATCCGTATGGATCATTCTAACTTAGAGGTAATAAAGGCATGGCCTAATCCAAGGAATCTACTTAAGGTAAGAGGCTTCATTGGTATGTGTGATCAATATTATAGACGCTTCATAGAAATTTTTTCTCAAATAGCAGGACCATTACATGATTAACAAAGAAGAACACTAAGTACTCATGAACTGCTAAAGAGAAAAATTATTTTGACAACCTCAAAGAGAATCTTACCTCCCAATCGGTCCTCATGCTTTTGGATCTCTCAAAGCCATTTCAGGTCCAATGTGATGCTTGTGATGATTGCCTTGGAGCAGTTTTTCTTCAAGAAGGCCATGACATAGCATAGGCTCAATACGGATAAACGGGTCTTGGGAATTTATGAGAAAGAGGTTTTAGCTTTTCTACATGCCCTAGACACATGGAAGCACTATTTATAGGGGACTCCATTTATTTTACAAACAGACCATCAAAGTCTCAAGTACTTCATGATGCAAACCAAGCTTTTCGACAAACAAATGAGGTGGGCAAATTTTCTTTCGCAAATTTATCTTCATATTGCTCACACTGCTGGTAAGCATACTCAAGTAGCCGAGGCACTTTCACAACAACCAAGAGTCAATACGGTGTCTATAGCAACTCACAATGATCGCTCTTCTATGATAGATGAGTATGCTACTGACCCTGACATAATGTCAACCCTTGCATTGGGGAAGAAGGAAGAATGATTCACCTTGGCAATAGGCTATGTGTTACTGACTCTCTTCATGTATGAATCCCATGCTCCTCCCTATGCAGGGCATAGAGGTATTCAACCTACTCTGCGAGGAGTAGCGCATAGAGACGTACTTCTATTGGCCTACCATGAAAGTAGACATACAAGAGTATGTTTTAAAATGTGTGGTATGCCAAAAAACCAAGTATGATAGAGGAAAGCAACTTGGATTACTTCAGCCATGAAAGTAGACATACAAGAGTATGTTTTAAAATGTGTGGTATGCCAAAAAACCAAGTATGATAGAGGAAAGCAACTTGGATTACTCTAGCCATTGACAATCCCGAATTCACCATGGGAGAGTATATCCATGGAGGTTATCTTTGGATTACCCAAGTCTATCCATGGGAATACAAGAATATGGACAATAGTCGACAGGTTTAGCAAGCAAGAACACTTTATTCTTGTCAAAAACACTATTAAGGCACACCAAATGGCAACCCTCCATATCTCAGATTTTCAAACACCATGGATTGCTAACATCCATTGTGTTAGATAGAGATCGTAGAATGACCATTGATTTTTGGAAAGGTGTCTTGAAAATCTAGGTACAAGACTGAATTTCTCTTTGGCCTATCACCCATAAATTGAGAAGTAGATCAATGTCACAATGGGAGAATTACTTACCCTTTGTAGAGTATGCGTACATTAATAATGTCCATACTACTACGGGAAAGGTACCTTTTGAGATTAACGAGGAAAGACTTAAAAGTCCCTTACTACTTAAAGTACATGGGAAGATCTTTGCTGCCGATTAGTATAGCCGTGACCATCAAGAATCTTTCCAAAAGATTAAGGAGGCTACATTTATATCTCAACAAAGGAAAAAAGTTGTTTTTGCTAATAAGCACAAAAGAGCCTTAACATTCAAGGACAATGATTGCGTCTTACTCAAGTTTCCCAAGGCTCGATTGAAGCAAGAACTGGGCAAAAATCCTACAGGCCATTAAAAGTATTATGCTTAAAACTAGCAAAAAGATACTATGGTCCTTTTTAAATCTTGAATCCAATCAATGACATGGCTTATCAACTCAAGTTGCCCAACCATTGGCTCATACACATTGCTTTTCATGTGAGCTTGCTTAAGCCCTACAAAGGAGAGCCACCAAGAGAACCAATTATTGAAGACCCCCCAAAAATCAAAGACCAAGAAGAGGTACTACAACCCAAAGCTATCCTTCGGCATGAGGACAAGGTGCTACGGCATGGTAAGATTATACACCCATGATATCTTATTAAGTGAAAAAATTATCCTTTGAAAGATGCTAGATGGATGTAAGGAGTACAGCTTAAGGATAGTATGAATCTTGTCGATGCTTACAATGCTACATTAGGGTAAGCAAATGTAAATGTTCCCTTTAAATGATCAATATTTTTGTCTTATAAGACTAATTCTCTTTTTATTGTGCACAAATTTAAGTAGTATGCATGCTTAGAATCATGTTTGTGATGACGACGTCTCTCAAACACCAAGTAGAATTTGTCACTCTACTTTGGGAGAATGACATGGACTCAAGAGCAAACATGCTTGCAACAGCTAATTTCATCAAGCTACAAATGGATTAGTCATCCATCTTGGAATGATGTCATGTAGGGTAAAAAGGGATCCTCTACCTGCTAAGAAACTTTGACTAATGACTAATGTTTTATCTCTTTTACCTCATAGTCGAGGACGACTATGATTTCAAGAGAGAGGTAATGTCATAAAATCTAATATCTAACCAACCCAAATGGATTTCTGATATTAAACTTATCATTTAATGTGGAAGAATAAACGGGAACAAGGGTTAGAATATAGACATGTGCTTATGGACCTATCTCAACACCGGGCCAAAGTCAAAGGGTCCAAAAGAGAGATGGTCTATCAAACAGCAATGCTAGAATGGAGCTTAAAGACCTTAGGGTTAGCTTCATTAAAGACCTCCAAAGGATAGTGTGTCCTTAAACCTTAGGCAAGCTAGTAATGTGCTTGAGGTGGGAACCCGGCCCAAGCTTGAGTTGCTTGTCGTGCTTGCTGGCTAAGGTGCTTGTCATGCTTTTTGACTAAGGTGCTAAGGTGCTTGAGGTACTTAATGACTAAGTTGCTAAGGTTATCCATGAATAAGGTTCTTGAGGGGCTTGAGGTGTTCCAAAAGTCAACAAGGATGCCTATACATGGGCGGCCGAGCCCTACTTGTAGGAGCATGAGAGAGAACACACACACCCTCACACAAGGCAAGCCTAGTCTAAAGAGGCAGCAAGGACACATGTCAAGCTCCTCTCCATGTTTCCCTCATATACTGCCTAAAGCCTATTGGTTGGCCTTTAAAGGGATCCAATAATATTTTAGCTAATTTAATTAATTTTTTATGCATTTATTAAGTCCTCTCTCCCAAAGGGGAAAGGGGAACCCTTATTTTAATGTTAGCATGGTTGCTTGATATGCACTATGCATGTGATTCGCTAGGCTTGTAAGGGTCCAATAAAATTCAAGCAAGATCTAGAAGGGGGGGTCGACCAAAGAAAGATGGGGGTGTGCTTGGGGTATACTCTCTCTCACACACTTACTCACAAGCTCATTCTCACTTGGCAAAGTGCAAGAGCTCCATCTCCTTCTCCAAGCTTGTTGAGAAGTTGAGAGCCTACACCAACACTTTTGTGTATGGAATCCAAATCCAACCAAGATCCATGCTTCAATGATTAAGTTTACCATCTTCTTCTTCATCATTATTGTGATATTATGCTATGCTATGAGTGATGATAAGTGAGGAGCTATCTCTTTCTCGCATGTTACTTCTTCTTCCTCTTCCCTACCGTCATTCCCCGCTATCTCTCTCCACCTTCAAAGGTGTTTGAGGCCTTGGGACTGAGGCCGGGGATGGTTAATGCTTTTACAAAGTTTATGTTATGTTCGTTATGCATGAATCTTTTATTGCATCACCTAGGTCACAAGGAACACAATGATTGTATTGTACCAAGTCTCTCTTTATGGGAGAATCTTAATACAAAAGCCTATTGGAGGGAGGACTGGCTCCACATAAATCCGATCCTCAACTATTTTCATATTCTCTAATTCTCTCTCTTGCAAAAGTATTGTTCATGCGACGTTAATTAAGTATAATGGTTGTGTTGCTACCGCTAATTAAGTTCACCCTCTATGTTCTCAAAATAGTCTCATAAAATGCTCACTATAATTCTCTAAATTCCGCTATTCTCAATGTTCATAGGCCATTTCCACTACATGCACTCTGAGCATTTATTAGATTTTTTATCTCTAGATCTGCATTTAGTACACTAGATCTCCATCTTTTTTATATAATTTTTTTGAAGCTCTTGTCTTAGCTATTTCAGTGGTTTGCTAACATCTCCTCTAGTTTCATGGTTCATGATCCCTTATTCTTTCCCTTGCCTTTGTCATCTGGCTCGCTCTCAGATGAACTAGAATTGGTATTGTATTCTGACTCTTCAATGGACGACTCGTGGACGGTCTCTTTTTATGGCCTTTCTCCTTCTTGGCTTGTTGTTCCAATTTCAGTGCCCTCTGCACCACATCCTTAAACTTCTTAGTAGGTGCTCAAACTTCCTCCTCCCTTAACTTTTTGCTTATGAACAACCCGTTCAAGAACCAAGCTCACATTCATTTCTCTGATGGAGGATTTTGCAGTTGTCTGGTTAGTTCCTTAATATTTTCTACATATCTCCTAACTAACAACTTACCTTGTTTAATATTATCAAATGCACATAATCTTTCTAGGATGGAGGCTCTTGTAGTTATCTAGTTAGTTTCTTAATCTTTTCTACATAGCTCCTAACCAACAACTTGTCTTGTTTAATCCTATTCAATTCACATAATATGCCCTCATCCCCCCTATTGTCTGAATATTTGAGTCTAAAATCCTTAATGAGCTTAATGTAAGACCTAAACTAGAAAGTTGGGTAATAATAGTACCATTTCATGGTTTCCTCTTTGAGTGTCTGGGGAAAGCATACCCCACATTCATCTTCATCAATATCCTTGAGCTTAACACACTGCTCAAAGACTTGAATGTGAACATCTGGGTCATCCTTCTTGCATCCTTTGAATACTGGAAGTAAAATTTTAGATTAGTTGAATGCTCATAACTACTCGCTCTAGTTTTGGAAATTGATTTCTTGGCCTTGGATTCCTTTTTTTGTAGTGGTCTATATCTTCTTCCCAATCGTTGTCAGTTTTAGTTTTAGTTATTGTGGCTTCAGATCTCTTCTTTGTTGGCTAGTGTCTTGCTGACAGCCACATAGAAAGGGTGGCAGGACTGCTAGTCGATGCAGAGAAGGAGCTGCCATGTGTTCGGTGTGGTGTCCATGCAAAAGCAAAGAGGGGTGGTAGTTGCATGCAAGCCAGGAGAGACGACAGAAGGAGCGCCCAATAGCGATGTTGCTATTGGCCAAGGAGCAAGAGAGGAGAACCGTGAGCTGGGGGGTGGTGGTCTCAAGCAGGGGCTTGTTGAAGCCCAGCTACTACTGATGAGAGAGAGGAGGAGCTCGACTACAGTATACAGAGCCGCCAGGGCCAGTAGCCTACTACACAAAAGGTGCCATCAGAGGTGAGGGCCAACAGGGATGGCTGCCAAAGCATGAGGAGAATGTGAGAACTGCTGAGGAGCAGCCTATGGTGATCAAGGGAGGGCCACCTTGAGGTGGCGGGGCTTGGAGCAGTAGAAAGGCTGCAGGTTGGAGGCCATCAACAGGGGCCAGTGTTGCAAAGTGGGAGGCCTTAGGAGTTTGTGTTGAGCCTTTTATTGCAGAAGAGGGATGCCTCCAACTGCATGAGAAGGAGCCGAGAGGCTCCAGGGTTCTAGAGACCGTGCGCTACCAAGGAGCCTCCCAAAGGTGTGCAAGAAAAGGGGTGCCCTCCAAGAGCAGCAGGAGGAGGAGCTCCAGAGGGGGGCATGAACAACAGGAATGCAGGCCATCAATGCTCAAAGTGGGCCACCATGTGCAGGTAACGGGAGGTGGCCATGAGCAGTTCAAGTGGGGAAGCAACAAAGAATAAAAGAAGGATAGTGGCGAGGGCTGAGGTTGTAGACCGCCAAGAGGTGAAGAGAGGGACCCGAGAAGGGCTGCGAGCAGAGGAGCGCCAAAGCAGGGGCATATAGCACCATGAGGAGGGTGGACGAAGGAAGATAAAAAGGATGCCAAGCATGTGAAGGGCCAGCCAGTGGAGTGCAAAGGAAGGTGGCGCTGCCATAGAAGTGGCCGCCAAGGGTTGCATCAAAGCACGTAGTTGACATTAGCATAGTACCCGAGTTCTTGTTTTGCTACGCATAAGCGGTTTTATGGTCTGGTTGGGTTATTTTTTGTGTTGGATTTTCCACCAATCTTCTCCTCTATCTTGTCTTATGCATCTCACCCGTGGTAGCGTTGGCTCCGAGTCTCTGTGTGTGTGTGCGCGCGTGCGCGCGCAAAGAGGGAGGGAGAGAGATTGTGC
Organism: Adiantum capillus-veneris; assembly: GCF_014529385.1. Classification (NCBI taxonomy): domain Eukaryota; kingdom Viridiplantae; phylum Streptophyta; class Polypodiopsida; order Polypodiales; family Pteridaceae; genus Adiantum; species Adiantum capillus-veneris. The sequence continues at coordinate 48,771,616 of NC_140938.1, forward strand.
GGGCAAATTGTATGTGTGGTTGAGGCGTGTGTCGCCTCCCTATGTGAGTGTGTTTACAAAGTTGGGGATGAGTGTATGCATCGGTGGCTACAACTATGGGATTGTGGGGTGTCGATAAGTGTTTGTGGTTATGGTCGAGTGTGTGTAGCCATGACTGTTCGTAGGCGAGACGGTGCATTGGAGATTGGCAGATAGTGTGTGTTTGTATGTGATTCTGTGTGGTTAGGGGTGCGGGTTAATCCCTGGGCTATAGAGAGGCAAGCGTGGAGTGTGTTGGATTTGTTCCCCCTTCCCGAAGTCAAAGACGGTGTCGCGGTTTGAAGAGCAGGAACTAACAAGAATGGCATGGTCGGGTTTTCCGACTTCTACGGGTGCTAAAGATGTTGAGGTTTGGCTGCAAGACTACGGTTTTTTTGCCTGACAACGGTGTCAGGACTTTTTTGGAAGAAATGATTGCACATATGTATATACACATGCATGGTGCATCGAATAAAGGATTGCCCATTTTCCAGAGCTAGGTGGTTACGTAGGGCCCACATGTGTACAGGTAGGACAACATGTACATAGTGCATCGATTTTCATCGTCACCAGTATTAGTGTATTTTTTCTATAACAATGAGGAGTTGGTAGCACGTAAAACTTCTTGAGGAAGCTATCTGTGGGCTGACAACATGAGGTAAACAGGTGTGCCAGATGGCATCCAGTGGCCTCAGGAGGTCGAATGAGGTCAATACTTGCACGTGGATAAATATGGACACAATGTCGGTGTTTTCTTGTGATAATTATGTAAAACGATCATCATGAGGACCATCTTTTGGGGCCACTTCATGTGGTTACGGGATGTATTATTGGAAAAAGCTGAGTGCCAGGTGTGCGGAGGATGCAAAAAGGTGACAACTATGCACTGCGAGGCCAGTTTTTAGCATTTTCGGGGTCCGTTTGAGGTCAACTAAAAGGCCAAGGGTGCCCAACTAATAAAGCTAAGTGTGGGAACTCAAAAAACTGAGAGAAGACCAGAAAAAAAGTGGAGAGAAGAGGAGGAACAGCCGCAACTGTGTTTTTGTTGTTTTTGGAGTCTGTTTTGGCCGTAAACTGCTCGGATTTGAGCACTTTGACATTGTAGACTGGGGTTTTGGGCCGTTCCGGACGCGATGGCGCTGTCCATTTTTCCAAATTCCTCTTTTTTTTTTTGCTGATTTGGTTGTGTAAGTTTCTCAATTGAGCGAAGCTTCTGCTCCAATTTGTGATTGTATTTGGCATGTTTTACCCATATTGTGTGAGCTATTTGCCCCATAGGTGTTGGCCCAAGCTCAATTGTATCTAAACATCAATAATTCTTCTCTTTTGAGCTGAGTTTTTTGGGTGTGTGTGTGTGTGTCTCTTTGTGTGGAGTGGGTAAATGGGTAGTCTCTCTCCTCTCACTCCATAGGTGTGTTCCCTGTCTCAGCCAGGTGGGTTGTGTAAGCCGAGTGGTGCCCCATAATGTGTATGTGTATCATCCCAAGAGTGTGTGTCAGGTCATTATAGAGGCATTTTGTGTGTTTCCATTCCGCTCACATTCTTTTGGTACCCCCACTAAGGATCTTCTTCAAGTACCTTCAGCTTCGGGATTACAGGTTTCAGATTGCAGACTACAGGTTACAGGTTACAGGGATAGGTTGTAGGGACAGGTACAGGTACAGGTGATTCACACAGGTACAGGTAGCTGGAGTAGAGTGATACATTGGCAAGTGGGAGTCACTTGCAGTTGCCGTGGGTATGCATCATTTCGCGCCTGTTTGAGCGCATTGTCTGCTAGTATTGTACGTTACTTGTGGAAACTACCATTGTACGTCTTTGTGGACCCATACTTGGTTTTATTTGGCACTCCCAGCCGAGACTTGGTCTGGAAGATAGTAGTTTCCGAGACTTGACTATACGATATTTGCATAAACTTTTGTGAGAGGGTCGATAGCGTGAGGTTTTATTGAGCTGGGGGATTCTCAAATGTGAGATCCTTTCGGTGATACAGGTGGCTAGAGCACCCTTTTCGTGACCTCGCCATAGGCTATGTACTAGTGATTCCTACTTGATGCTCGAATTCTATTATTGGCAGTTTATGTATACATATACAGTCTATATTTTGGGTTCTTACTGCTCTACTTATGGGGAAACTCTGCCAAAAATTTCCCAAGTTGTGATGGCTGTTTTTTTGGTCTTTTGAGCCATTTTGTTGTTATGCTGCTGAAATTTTGGCAAAATCAGAGGATAAGATAGGTGTGCTTTCTTGGGAGCTGCATGGTTGGATTTAATGGATGATCAAAATGGACCTCAATTCACTCCTCAATCAAAATGGACCTCAATTCACTCCTTTTCATTTAACTCAAAGAATCCAGATAAATGTTCATGTGTCCAGAAAAAATTTTTTCCAACAGCAGTGAATAGTCTTTATGTTCAGGACAAGAAGATTAAGAGAGATACTGGAATGTCCTTTGCTTGTTGTAATACCGATAATTAACTATAAAAACTCATTTGATGTGCATGTGTTTGTCCTTATCTAAAACTGAGCCCCATTGAAATTTATGGGGATTGAGTCAGTCAAAAGTTCTGGGTTCTTGCACGTGTGTTAGAAGGGGTTCTCAAAGCATTGAACTTGGGTAGCCATGGCTTTCTCTTATCCGGAGTTTCATGGAAGAAGTGATGAAGATGTGGAATACTTTTTGGAAAAGATGGAGGTTACCTACATTAGCAACCAGATTCATGACCCGACGTAGATGTTACGTCTTCTCCAAACTTGTTTGAAGAGTGATGCACGAGTTTGGTCCAAAGCATTTGAAGAGGAGTTGCGTGTGGCTGATCCACCTGTAAGATTGAGTTGGGACAATCTAAGGCATGGATTGGAAGTGCAGTTTGTGAAGATAGAAGTTCCTGACAAAGTGTGGCAGAAAGTACAAAGTTTGGTGCAGAAGAAAGGTGAGCCAGTAGATGCGTATGTACGTAAGTTTTCATTAGCATGGGAGCGGATGTGCAAGGCCTTAGCACCACAGGTACCCCCACCTGACATGATGAAGAAGGACAGGTTCTAGGCTGGTCTTTGGGAGAATATACGTTGGAGAGTGGAACTAAAGAAGCCTAGGACATATGAAGATGCACTAGAGGTAGCAAGGAACAAAGAGTGGAAGTTGAGAAAAATGAGTCAGTTAGGGGTGGAGTCTTTGCCCATGAGGTCTGAATTTCAGCCTATGGACTCTTTACAAGGTCGCATGCTAGGGGTTCATCATGAATCAGTGGTTTCTGTTACTCCTTAGGTTATGCTAGCAGTGGTCACTACAGCAGTGCAAGATGATGGGCTAACGCAAGACATGAGGCAAGTGGTAGCTTTAATGAAGAATCTCAACCTAAACATGCTAGGTCAAGTGGGAAATAATCGAGGTCGAGGGAGGTTTGCAAATCAGCTAGGAGGTGAAGAAAAACCCAAGAATGGTGTTGGACAAAGCAATGGTAGGTTCTGGAGGCAGACGTCCACATGTTATAATTGTGGAGAGTTGGGCCACATCAACCCACAATGTGATAAGCCACCAAGGATGGGGGGAGACATGTATCCATTGCCAAGATAGGTGCTAACTAGGTCAAATGATTATGGCATCAAAATTAAAGGAGAAGAAGGAACCAGTGGATTAACCCAGGAGGAAAAGGGAAAAACAAAAGTGATAAGTGTAGTCACCTTGGAGAAGGCATCAAAGTTAGGGGATACATTAGTGATGCCTATTGGAAAGAGGACCACAGAGGACAAGGAAGGAAGAAGTGCCCCCAGGTCCAAGCAAGAAGAAGGGAAAGAGCCATGAAGGCGAGGATGTCTAGGCCAAGAGGAAAAGGAGGGCTGTCGCAAGTTTCATGTTTTAGATTTTCCACTAGGGGATGGGCAATTGAGCTATGACTTGAAGGAGGATCTGACAAGCAGGAAGGAAAATGTTACTTTTGGGCAGCTTATAGAGATGGTGCCTAAAGTGACACTGGAAGAGGATGGTTAATCCAATGGAGAAAGAACTAGAGAGAGGTTCAGTGAAGGTGTTGGCGATGGATGAGCTACCAGACATTTGTCCAATAGTAGATGTGTGGCATAAAAGAAAAAATATGGGACAAGGTTATATGGATGGTGGAGCCCAAATATGCATTGTAACACACTCATGCGTTGAGAAGATGGGTCTTACAGTGAGTGGGGTCAGGCTTTCAGATCAGATTGGCAAACCATCAAAAAGTAAAATGTTTGGGTGTTGTAAAGAGCTTAGAAGTGGAGGCATATGATGTAAAGGTAGTGGTTGATTTTCATGTGATGCCAGCGGGGTTGGGAGCCTATTATAATGGGTAGACCATGGTTACGTGCAATGGGAGCTATTCAAGATTGGCGACGTGGTACGATTAGCCTCTATGGAAAGACAGGTGCCAAGAAGCTTTATAATGTGGACACAAGGAAACGATTGGAGGAGCTTTATGAGGATTGTTGGGATCGGAGAGCACACACACAGAGAGCCAACACTAAGAAGGAGATAGACACAGTGTGTGGCGGGGCGGTACTCACACTACAATGTGTAGTTATGAGTATAGTTATTATGAATGAGTAAATGAATGGCTGTACATGGGCGGCTGAACAACGGGCAGCCGGGCACACGAGCCTTTAACCCAACAATCTCCCACTTAAAGGCAGTGTGCCTTTAAAGTGGCCAAAGTACAGCAAAAGAAGTCAAGCCATACCCATCAGCGATCTACATTGTGCAAACCGCTGTGAGGGTAACGACTTCGTGAGTAGATCAGCAGGGTTATCGTCAGTGTGTACCTTGACAAGCTCTATGCGCTTGTCCTCTAGCACCTCTCGTATGAAGTGATACCTCACCTCAATGTGCTTTGTCTTCGCATGGAAGACAGGATTCCGTGCCAACGCTATGGCACTCTGGCTATCACAATGTAGAATCGGAGCATCACCAGCCATACCAAGATCTCCCACTAGTCGTGAGAGCCATACGGCCTCCTTGGCAGCCTCAGTGGCAGCCATATATTCAGCCTCTGTAGTGCTCAAAGCAATGCATGGCTGTAAACGTGATGCCCACGAAACCGGTCCACCTGCAACTGTGAACACATAGCCGCTAGTAGACTTCCTCGAGTCCACTGACCCTGCATAGTCTGAATCTGCATATCCGCAAACAGACATATCCTTCTCACCATAACATAGGGACAACTCTGAAGTCCCTCTCAAGTATCTGAGAATACCTCTCACTGCATCCCAATGACGCTTGCCCGGGTTAGACATGTACATGCTAACCACACCAACTGCATGAGCAAGATCTGGACACGTAGCCACCATGGCATACATCAAGGAACCAACAGCTGACGCATAGGGAATCTGAGACATCTCTGTAGTCTCCAAATCTGTCTGAGGGCAGTCATCATGGCTGAGTTTTACATATGGAGGCAACGGGGTACTAATGGCCTTCCCCCCTTCCATATGAAAACGCTCAAGCACCCTGTCAATGTACTCTTTCTGACTAAGAAAGAGCATCTTGCGAGAACGATCACGAGTGATCCGCATACCCAAAATATGACTGGCATCCCCAAGATCCTTCATGGAAAAGGTCTCATGTAGCCTATGTTTCAAGGCATCCACATCAGAAATACACTTCCCTGCGATCAGCATGTCATCCACATACAAAAACAAAACAATAAGACTACCATCTGCAGCCTTGTGAGTATAGAGGCATGGGTCCTCATAACTGCGTACATAACCCAATGAACTCATGAATGCATCAAACTTACGATACCATTCACGAGATGATTGCTTCAGCCCATACAAGGTCTTAAGAAGCCGGCATACCATCTTCTTTGAACCATGAATAACAAACCCACTTGGTTGCTCCATGTACAAATCCTCGTGCAAGTCCGGATGTAAGAAAGTTGTCTTTACATCCATTTGCTTCAACTCCATGTCTTTTGTGGCTACCAAGGCAAACAACATACGCAAAGTAGACATCTTCACCACTGGGGAGAAGATCTCGTCAAAATCAATGCCCTTCTGTTGCTTGAATCCTTTAGCCACAAGCCTTGCTTTGTACCTAGGCTTTGCATCCATTGAACACAATTTTATCTTGTAAACCCACTTGCATGGTAGTGCCTTCTTACCCTTTGGCAAAGGAGTAAGCTCCCAAGTTTCATTTTGGATCAACGAATCCATCTCTGACTGCATAGCCTGCTCCCACTTGAGCTTGTCAACACTAGACATGGCCTCATCATAACATGATGGCTCCCCGCAATCAGTCAACAATACATAATCCATAGAAGGCACAAAACGCTGAGGCTGTCTTGTACGCCTCTCTGAACGCCTCAAAAACTGTGCAGGAGGTGCATCTGGCTGTCCCACATCTACATGATCTCCCAACAAGGGCTGATCTCCCACTTGAGGGTCAATGGGCTGCCCATGAGCAGCCATGGGACCATCATACCGATGACCATCCTCCTCAAATATCACACGCCGAACCTCAACCGTTCGCGGTGATGCTCTATACATAGAGTCCTCATGAAAAACAACATCATGACTGCGCACAATCTTCCTGTCAATAGGATCCCACAATCGATAACCCATCTCACCAGAGCTACCATAACCCAAGAAGATACATCTCTTGCTCTTTGGATCCAATTTGCTGCATTTTGCCTTAGGTACATGTACATAAGCTTCACAACCAAAAACACGAAGGTGACCATACGAAGGTGTCAAACCTGTCCATACCTCTTCAGGCACTTTGAAGCCCAAAGGAACACTAGGTGAACAATTTATCAAATGCACAGAAGTGGCAACAGCTTCAGCCCAAAATCCATTTGACAAACCAGCCATAGAAAGCATACTACGGACTTTTTCCTGTATAGTCCTATTCATGCGCTCTGCCACACCATTTTGAGGAGGTGTATAGGGAGCACTAAGCTTGCGCCGTATACCCTTCTCAACACATAATGTTATGAAAGCATGAGACATAAATTCACCCCCATTGTCCGTACGTAAGCACTTCAACTTACAACCTGATTGGTTCTCAACAAGAGCCAACCATTGCTTAAATATATCAAACACCATATCCTTCTTACGAATGGGGTATGCCCATACCTTCCTGCTAGCATCATCAATGAACGTAACAAAGTACATAGCACCTCCAAGAGAAGCATTGGGCATCGGCCCACATACATCACTATGCACCAAAGCTAGCTTTTCCAAAGATCTGTGTGGAACACTTTTCTTATGAGAAGACCGAGCATGTCGACCATAAAGGCAATGCTCACAAAACTCAAAACCACCAAAATCTGAAACGGGAATGTAATCCGCACGTGCCAACAACTTCAAACCTTTTAGTGACATATGCCCCAAACGTTGATGCCATAAAGAAGCAGGAGGTTGCTCAGTGATCCCCACAATGTGATCAGCCACACTAGCTACACAAAGGGAATACAAGGTATTCCTCTTAGCACCTTTAACCAAAACAAGGCTGCCCTTAGTGAGCTTCCAACCTCCATCACCAAAAGATACATTGAAACCAAGTGAATCCAACTGACCCACACTAATCAAGCTTTTTGCAAGAGCCGGCACATGACGCACACGCTGCAAGACAAACGTAGTAGAGTTTGGCATAGCCAAATGAATATCCCCAATGCCATGAATCTGCATAGAACTCCCATCGGCAATCCTGACAGTACCTGTGCTCGAAGCATCATAGTCATGAAACCACGACCTATGAGGCGTAACGTGAAAAGAAGCACCACTGTCAATGACCCAATCCATAGGCATACTACGCTCATGAGTGAGAAGAAAAGCGTCATCAAAATAGGATGCAAGCAACACATCACCAAGCTCTTCACTAGTAGCACTAGTCGGAGCACATACATGGTCATCTTGAGAGCTACACTCTCCCTGTGTTGCATGTAACTCCTCAATCTTGACATTGGACTTAGGCTTGTCCTTAGCATCATGGTCTTTCTTCTTACCATCTCCATTTTCCCTTTTCCACTTGTAGCAATCCTTTTTGAAATGGCCTTTTCTACCACAATGAAAACATTCCACATCCTTTTTACTTGTGCCTGCACGGGACTTGCTTCTAGATTTACCCCTGTTGGACTTATACTTGTCCATAGTCCTGCCTCTGACAACCATTGCACTAGAAGACTTACTACCTGCATTATTCTTTCGATTAATCTCTTCCGTGAGAAGACTAGACTCCACATTAGTACTTGTCAACTCATTCGCAGGAACCGAGTTACTTATGGCTGTCCTAAATGTGTCCCATGACTCAGGCAACGTGACAAGTAAAAACATAGCTTTTACATTTTCCTCAAACGTAATTTCCTACGTAGCAAGTTGGCTGAAAATTGTATTGAACTCATTCAAATGCGCATTCATGGAAGCACCTTCCTCCATTCGCAAATCAATAAGCTTTTTAATCCAATACACCATAGAAGCAGCTGAATGCTTATCATACATATCGCAAATCCGCTGCCATAGCTCATAAGCTCCACCCTGTGCATCTTTCACATTGTAATAAACAGACTTTGAAAGGGAAAGCCTAATGGTAGACCTGCACATCTCATCCAACTCCTCCCAATCATCCCTCTCCATGTTCTCTGGCTTAACTCCCTGCAACTTTAGAGGTCGAATCTGTTTCTTCTGCACCAAGACATCCCAAATCTGATCTTTCCAATTTGAGAAATTAGCACCATCCAATTTCTCAATATTAAAAACTGTGTCCTCTTTAGTGCCCATTACAACAAGAATGCAACAATGAGAAACCTGTAACCAACCAACAAACTGCCACAACAAAGTAGTGTTGCAAATCTGACAACACCTGCTGCTCAATCAAAGAGCAAACGCATAGAGTATAAATCAGCCCATAATATGGTCAAAAAAACGTACGTAGAAATCCACAAACAAATGCATAAACCCGTGACACCTGTAACTCAACCGGCCTAGGCAAACCGTGCCACAAAATGCATCAACAATGAGCTGTCATAGAGGCATAAACATACTCCATGTCTGAATAACCACAATAGAGACATAAGCTGACCAAGCTTACACAAATCCGTGAGCATAAATGGATCCAAGTGAGCATATAACCAATGCACAAGCTCAACGAAGTCCAATCTCTACTGTCAACCAAGTACCTGTCCGTACTCAAACCGCAACACTGCAAGCAAGAGCAAACCCGCTCTATGTATAAGTGAACCAAATCTCCACAATATCATGCATAAAGAGTGTCTGTCAAACTGCCATATCCACATCCATCAACATACATAGATGATGTAAACATGTAGCTCAAGAACACGCATAAACAGATTGCCCAGAAGAGTAGAAGCTCCCACTCAAACCACAACCATATGCATGGCTGTCCCACAGTCAAAATACATGTTTTGTAACCACAGAAGAAACCTGTATCCAAAGCTCCCTGTAACCTGTAACCTGTACCCGTACCTGTACCTATACCTGCACCTGTACCTGTACCTGTAGTCGAAGAAGACAATGTCGCCAAACTCCCACTCTATCTGTGTGTATGAGGCCACTCCAAGAAGAGGCTACACACTCTCAAATGAGCTGTGGGCTCACGTAAGTGGAAGACACTACAACAATGGCACTTGTAATGGCTATGGAAGCTCTGGCAGCAGAAAACTACCAAAGAGAGATGAAAAACGTAGCTCCTAGTCTGTAGCTCGGATGGGATTTCTAATGGCACGAATGGCTCCGAAAGGGGGGTTAAACTCCAGGACGCCCGCTGAAAATACTCGCGGAGTGCTGAACCTTCCAATGCCAAGCTCAGAAAAACCTTCTGCTCTTTAGAAATGCGTGCGTGCGCGAAAACCGAAAAATGGCAATGAAACAGCAGCAAGTTTCAACACACTCAACAATGATGATGAAGCTCTCAATGCTCTCACTACCAAGCTCTGATACCACTTGTTGGGATCGGAGAGCACACACACAGAGAGCCAACACGAAGAAGGAGATAGACACAGTGTGTGGCGGGGCGGTACTCACACTACAATGTGTAGTTATGAGTATAGTTATTATGAATGAGTAAATGAATGGATGTACATGGGCGGCTGAACAACGGGCAGCCGGGCACACGAGCCTTTAACCCAACAAGGATGAGGATGAGTCTAGTGATGAAGACAATTCCACAGTGTCTAATGAGGACAGTGATAGTACTACCAGCAGTGATGAGGATGCTGATGTTGCATTTCTTTTGATGGACAAAGAAATCCAGGAGTCTGCTTTAGTTGCATTTGTGAATGAAGTTGAAGATGAAAGTGAAGGGCCTTATGAAATGATTGAAGGGCTGATGCAAACCAAGGTTGAATTGTCAAAGAAGCAAGAATTGATGACACAAATGATCAGTGGAGACCTCTCAGCTATGGATAAGGAGATATATTTGCACATGCTGGCTAGTTTTCCTGATTTGTCCATTACTTCATATGAAGAGATCAGAGGATTCAAGGGTGAAGAGATGCATATAGAGTTGAAAGAAGGTGCTAAGCCAGTGCGGAAAAGGCTAAGAAGGATGGGTCAAGAGTAAATGGAAGCCTTGCGGAAGAGGTGGATAAGTTATTGAAGGCAAGGTTCATAGTCCCAGTGGAAACCACAGAATGGGGAGTCCAGTAGTAGTCAGTCCAAAGAAGGATGGAAAGTGGAGAATTTGTGTAGATTTTAAACCCTTAAATGCAGCCACTAAGAAGAACCCATATCCTCTTCCTTTCATTGATCAGATCTTGGATTCAGTGGCGGGTTATGAGAGGTACAGTGTGTGTGATGGTTTTTCAGGCTATTTTCAAATGAAGATTGCTCTTAAAGACCGCACAAAGACAACTTTTATTATGCCATGGGGTTGCTATTGCTACACAATATTGCCATTTGGGTTGTCAAATGGACCATCTTTCTATCAAGAGAGAGAAAATTGGGTATTGGCACCATTCATTGGTAGTTGTGTTAAAGATTTTATGGACGACTTTTATGTCTACAGCAGTAGGGTTGAACACCATGAGAAGTTGCAGCTGGTATTGGCTCGATATGATGAATGTGGAGGACAACTAAGTCCAAAGAAATGTCATCTATCACAGCCAAGGGCGAAGTTATTGGTCCATTTGGTGTTAGAAAATGGCATTGAGGCTGATCCAGGCAAGGTTAAGTCTATTATTCTTCTTCCATCACCTACGAGTACAAAGCAATTAGCAACCTTTATACACAAACTAATGTACATGGCGCGGTTTATTCCATTGTCTTTGCAGCTCCTTTATCCATTACAACAAGTGGCAAAGCATGATCCATTGCAATGGGATGACATGTGTGAAGAAGTGTTTCAAGAGGTAAAAGAGGTGTTAGGGGGGTTGTCAGCCATGCAGGCTCTTGATTGGGAGAAAGTTTTCTATGTAAATCCATCAGTAGGGGATGATGCCATTGGAGCAATGCTATTGCAAAAGCAGAAGGGCAGTCATTATATGAGGCCAGTGTATTATGCAAGCCGAGTGAAGTTGGTAGCAGAGAGAAAGTTCTCGAAAGTAGAGCTAGTGATGGCTAGTGTAATATTTGCTTATCGGACAATTTCGTCATTACTTGCTACCACGATCTTTTGTTTTCTAGACGAGTTACGCCTTTTTGCCACAATTAATTAATGGCACTAACATGTCAAATGTGGTGAAGAAATGGGTATTTGAGCTGCAAGAGTTCGAGTTCTCTTTTTTCGTGGAAGACAGTACACGAGCTACCCTAGCTCATTTGTTGACTTACAAGGAGAATCCCCTTCTTGTTAAGGAAGAGGTGGTGAGAAGGGTAGTCGAAGAAGTGCCACAGATCAGCAATGCACATGTTTTGTTCTTTGATGGCTCATACAGAAAGAGCCATGATGCGGCTTCAGGGGGTATAGCACTTTATGATCCAGAGGGGAAGCTAGTATGCAAGAGAGGGTTCAAATTGGATGCGCATAGTAACAATGAGGCTGAATATGCTACTTTGGAAGGCGGATTACACATTTATTTGAAACATGGTATTAGAAGGTTGAGTATAAATGGTGATGCCTTGTTAGTGGTGAAGCAAGTGCTGGGTGTATGTTCACCATTGGTGTAGGTCTTGCAATAGGTGTCAAGCATTTGGGAAGAGAGTGTTGAAGCCAAAGCTATGAAAAACCATTATGGCATTTGATGTGTTTGAAAAGTGGGGGATTGATGCAATAGGCCCCTTACCTATCACAAGCAGGGGCAAAAGATATATTTTGATTGCAGTGGACTATCTCTCTCGATGGGCAGAGGCTATAGCAGTAAAGCAAATCACCACAAAGGATGTGAAAAAATTTGTGTACGATGAAATATGTCGCAAGTTTGGGGTGCCACTAGAGCTACTTTCAGATAAGGAGCCATGATTTAGAGATAAACTGCTAGACTTTTTATGCGCAAAGATGAAGATTAGGCACCAACATACCACTCCTTATTATCCCCAATGTAATGGCTTAAATGAAAGATTCAATGGTGAGTTGGTACAAATTCTTTCAAAAGTGATAGAGCACCAAGGAAAGAATTGGGACTTGGAATTGCCTAGTGCATTATGGGCTTATCGTACTTCAGTGAAGACAGGTACAGGGTTTACTCCATTTTATTTGGTGTATGGAAAGGAAGCACTATTGCCTGTGGAGGTAGAGTTTCCTGCAGTTAAGATGTTAGAGAAGCTGCTTGGGTCACCTGGTGATGCGTTCAAAGAGAGGCTCTTACAATTACAAGAGGTTCAGCTGGATAGGATGAGTGCATTGGAACATTATGGGTAGATGCAGGATAAGGATTTGGCAAAGATAAATGAAAAGGTCAAAAGTAAGGGTATCAAGAAGCATGACTTGTTTTTGCGGTACAACAGTAAGCTGGACAACACCTTCCAAAATAAGTTTCAAATTAAGTGGAAAGGTCCTTTCAAGGTAGTGGAGTGTTTCCCAAATGGTACATATCAGTTGGCTAACCTGGATGGGATTCTACATAAGTCAAGGGTAAATGGATGGCGTCTTAAATTGTATCATGCTAGATTGATGATGGTGGGGCAAGATGAGATGTCTGCAGAACAAGTAATATATGTGAGGGATGAGGAAACCTGTGACGGGACGAGTCTCATATCTCTTTTTGCTGCTGCTGATCCTGAATGATCTAGCAGGCTATGGGATGGGAAAATTATGTCAGGAGTTTTTTGGAAGAAGTGATTGCGCATATGTATATACACATGCATGGTGCATCGAATAAAGGATTTCCCATTTTCCAGAGCTAGGTGGTTACGTGGGGCCCACATGTGTACAGGTAGGACAACATGTACATAATGCATCAATTTTCATTGTCACCAGTATTAGTGTGTTTTTTCTATAATAATGAGGAGTTGGTAGCATGTAAAAATTCTCAAGGAATCTATCTGCGGGCCGATGACATGAGATAAACAGGTGCGTCAGATGGCATCCAAATAGCATCAGGAGGTCGAATGGGGTCAATACTTGCACGTGGATAAGGACAGACACAATGTGGGTGTTTTCTTGTGATAATTATGAAAAAAGGTCATCATGAGGACAATATTTTGGGGCCACTTCACGTGGTTGCGGGATGTATTATTGAAAAATCTGAGTGCCAGGTGTGCGGAGGATGCAAAAAGGTGACAACTATGCACTGCGAGGCCAGTTTTTGGCCTGTTCGGGGTCCTTCGTTTGAGGTCAACTAAAAGACCAAGGGTGCCCAAATAATAAAGCTAAGTGTGGGAACTGAAAAACTTGAGAGAAGACCAGAATAAATGTGGAGAGAAGAGGAGGAACAACCGCAACTGTGTTTTTGTTGTTTTTGGAGCATGTTTTGGCCGTAAACTACTCATCCGATGTCGTATTTGAGCACTTTGACATTGTAGACTGGGGTTTTGGGCCATTCTAGACGCGATGGCGCTTTCTATTTTGCCAATTTTCTCACTGTTTTTTTGCTGATTTGGCTGTGTAAGTTTCTCCTATGAGCGAAGCTTCTGCTCCAATTTGTGATTATATCTGGCATGTTTTACCCATATTGTGTGAGCTATTTTCCCCATAGGTGTTGGCCCAAGCTCAATTGTATCTAAACATAAAAAATTCTCCTCTTTTGAGCTGAGTTTTTTGGGTGTGTGTGTGTGTGTGTCTCTGTGTGGAGTGGGTAAATGGGTAGTCTATCTTCTCTCACTCCATAGGTGTGTTCCCTGTCTCGTCCAGGTGGGTTGTGTAAGCCGAGTGGTGCCCCATAGTGTGTATGTGTATCATCCCAAGAGTGTGTGTCAGGTCCGGATCCTTATAGAGGCATTCTGTGTGTTTCCATCCCGCTCACATCGGCTTGTCAAGAGAAGAGGGAGTGGCCCAAGCTTTCCCGCTCTTGGTTCGTGGAAAAGCAAAGGTATTGTACGAGGGCGTGCAGGCTGAAGAAAAAGCACATTGGAAGCAGCATTCTGAAGCTGATATGTGGCCAACACGCAGTGGAGTGAAGTGAAGCAGATGATGGGCAACCTAAAGCAAAGCCTTGACGATGAATTCCAAGCATTTGTGTGGGAGTTCGAGGCCATATGGAGCAAGTTGGTTAAGGTAACTGTTGTGGAGAATCCATAATTTTTGAAGATGACCAAGTTTGTGGACTTCTTGCATGTAAAAGTGCGGGATAAAGTCGAGATAGATGGACCGTGCACGTATGAGAAGGCCGACTATTAATGGGACAATATGTGGGTTTGATCCTGAGATGCAGGGGGGCATTCCTATAATATGTTTCATCAGTTGGTCGTTGATCGAACCATTTTTTCCACGAGAGGGCTGATTGTCGAGGATGGCCTAAATCTGAAGGGCCGTAATCAGAACCTCTCTGTAGTCCCCTCTACTGTTTGGTTCAAGTTCAGGGAGCATCTTTTGATGCCATAATCGAACTTCTTGCTGCCTCAATGGTAGTGCGGTCATCTCGTGCCCATGATTTTTTGCTACCTCATCTGGAGTGATCATGAGGAGGGCAGCCGATTCCAACACTTTCAGTTCATATTGCATATATGCCTTGTCTAAAGGGTCCTTTACTTCTGAGATCCAGTGCTGAATTTCATCTTCTGCCGACTCCGAGGCGGATGTCGTGGCTGGATCTATAGATTCATGCGTGCCTTTTTCAATGCTCGTAGTGGGCATCTCTGTTTGATGAGTTTCAAATGATGATTGTTCGAATCCTTCTCCCTGCTCAAATTCCCATGGGTCCTGCTGATACTTTGTTTGATTGGCTTTCAAAGCTGCTAATTTTCCTCTTGCCTCAGCCAGTTGCCTCTTTAAGTCGTCGATTTCCTCATCCTTGGCCTGTTGTAGGGCCCTATGACCTGCCATCATGACATGTCTGTCATATTTTTCTTGTTTCAGGGCCTCTTTCAACTCTTTGATTTCCTGGCTCAAGGAAGTAGATCCTGCAGTCATAGTTGAAGAGGAGGTGTCTCCTGTATGGCCAAGAGCTGAGTTAGAGACCTGCTAACCACTGCATACGAGCCTTGTAGCTTCTCATTTTGTTCCTTTTCTCTGGTTAGCTCCTCCTCGAGACATTGATGTTCAATCTGCAATGCGGAGTTTGCCTCATTGAATTGTTGCACTTCTTTGTAATAGTACGTTGCATTCTCTCGTTCTCTCTGCAACTCCGATTGTGCCTGGACTTGTGCGTTCTTTAGTACTTCAATTTGTTGCTTTAACTGCAAGGATTATGTTGTTGCTCTAGATGCTTCTTTTTTGTTGTCTTCTAACTCCAACTCCCTTAGGTTGTAAAGAGACCTTTGACATTGGAACTGCAGTTTGATCTACTCTAAGTGAGCGTCAATGTCAAATGACTTAACTATCTCCGCTCCTTCTTTCATAGCCGCTTGTGTGCATGGAAAAATCTTGGCCTATGCTGGTCTTTTCGGCTCTGATCCGATTTCTCAGCCACCTCAGCTTGCTTTTCTTTTTGTTTCAAATATTTTAAGGCATCAGAGGTTGTGGTAGGCTTTGTTTGTGACTGTTTTTTGATCCGTTTGCTTTCCTTCGACCCCTTGCTCCTACAATCCTGCACTTTCTTCTTTCTCTTTTTCTGACGTCTCTGAAAGTGTCTCAACATCCTTGGGAGAACCAAGGTCTTGACCTTGTTTGTCCTGTGTGTCGTGTTGTTCCTCTCCTTGCGAGTGACTTTCCTCTTTTTTACTTTAAATAGATTCGTTAGATGATTCTAGATCATCGACACGTGCCTTCTTTGATTCTTCTTGCTGCCTCTGCTCCATCTTTTGCTTGAGCTCATTTTGAATGCGTTGTCGCACGGCGCTGGCAATTTCTTGTTTTTCTTCAGCTTCCTTCCTCTTTTGTTGCTTGATCCTTTCCAAAGCCTCTGTTTGCTTGCATATCAGCGGAGTATTCTTGGCTTCAGAGTCTTCTTTCTCATCATCTGCTTCTGCTTCTTGGGTTTGATGCTGATCTTTCTTTTGTTGGTGGAGCTTTTCCCTCAATGCCAGAGCCGCTTCCATTGTCCTCCTGGCATGAGTAATGGGGATAGCTTCTACCAAATGTGCAGCCTTTTTCTTCAACCGGGTATATCCCAGTGTGTATGGGCTATCCTGCTCCTCCTCTAAAGATTGATACTCAGAAGGAGTATCTCTTGGGTGGGACCCCTCTTCCTGGCTACTCTGAGCATCTGACTCGGTTTTCTCGCTGTCAGAATCCCTTAGAGGTGCACTTTGCTTAGTCTGTTTGACTACTGGGTTCGGCCTTGTAGAAGGTCCTGCCACTGGTCTTACAGCTCTTTTGGATCTCTGGATTAGATCTATCTGCGCTTCGGCAGGTGGTAGATCATCGATCATTCCCAGTGCTTGATAGGCTATACGTGTGAGCATTGGTCCCCCGTTCATGTAAGCTTTACTTCTTTGACTTCCCTTCAAGTTTGCTTCCACAATAGTGTCAAGAAGATAGTTTCCAAATTCGCAATTGACCACCCTGCCTTCAGCCAAGCCCATCGCCATTACCACTTCCATATGCAACAAAAGTTCCGCATATCTAGGCGGCTTCTGCACCTTGAAATGTTGTGATATAAGGCGCAATGGCAGTTCAATTTTTTAGTAGATTAGGTCTTGATATGTCATCTTGTGGCCTCGTTGATTCAAAAAGGCTTTATCATTGTCTATTTCCTTCGTTTTTTGCAATAGATTGTGCATCCCTTGCGGTAGGTGGAGGGCTTCATTGATAGCTTCCGCTGTAATTTTTACCTTGACAACTGCCCTATCCTTGTCGATCAGAGTTGCTTCCCCATTGTATTGAATTGAACTTATGAGCTCGTGAGCTCGTCTGAAGTGTGTTCCCCAAGGAGGCAATTGTAAGAAGTTGTCCAGTTGTAGGCACCTGACCCCTGCTTGCACTTCTGGTTTCTGGTGCAAAGTCCACATTTCTTGTGAAAAGATGGTGGTCTTTACAATTTCTTTGTCTGTGCTGCTAGAAATGTTTCGATGAAGATGTTTGCCGGAATTGCTTCAAGTACCTGTCCAGTGAGGTAAGCTTTCTCATTTGATGAGATATCAGTTATCTCATAGGGTGCCGCATTCCACTCCTTCTGTGCTTTCGTTCGAGGCATCTTGTTGTCAATTTTAGCAAGTGAAATTAGGTTTTAGCCATTGATCAAAATTGTCGAAAAGTGTAAACTTGACCATAAAATAAAAAGTGAGCTTAACTTTGTCAAAACTACTCCAAAGTTGATCAAATTTCACCAGTGTACCTAGGATTACTATAGGCACAAGACTGTAATGTAACAGATGGATTTTGGCAAAAAGGAACATGGATCGCGATCCATGTAGGGAAGCATTTGAAAATTCTAACTTTGGGAAGTTGCTCCTGGGCATAAGGGGATGCTATTGAGCAATTTTCTCTGGATTTAGAGTTGAAGGTACATGGATCGTGATCCATGTTGGGCAATATTTTGGAAATATGATGATACCATCTGGTAGGGTTCAGCTTGATTATGACTTGGTCCAAAAAATTTGAGATTTGGATCAATGGTTTGACACTTGGGCTGAATTTTGGAAATCATGTACAGATTTAGAGATTTTGGCTTTTTGAAGTGGATTTTGGGATTCTAATGGCTTGAAACTCCATGGCTTGGCTTTCCTGATCATACTTAATCAGATGGCATGGGTTTTATGTATATTGGGCAAAAAGGTACATGGATCGCGATCCATGTTGGGAAGAATTTTGATACAGTTCTTGTGCACATTTGTTCCTATAGGTTTTCCTAGTACATTGGTGAAAATTTTTCAACTTTTAACATGTTTTTCCATACTTTGCCCCATTTTTTAGTTTATGGCCATATTTTTTCCGTTTTGACCAAATCTGTTTTTGGCAACCACTTTTGGAGTCATGTTTTGCCTAAGATCTCTCCTTGCTTTGATTTTTGATGATTTAGGTTTGTAGTTCATAGCTTTGCTTGGTTCCTTGGAGATCTCCCCCAAACATTGAATTCTTTTGAGAAGACAAATTGAATCCTGCAAGTTTCACCATTTTGCAAGTAAACGTTTGCTTAGTTTTGATCCCACCACCATTCTTAGGTTACACTTTCTTGTTGATAGGCTTCGAGGAGAGTGTGAAGTTTCCCAAATAACTTTAGCAGTAATTTGACCAAAAGACCATTTACAAACTGAAAGTAGAAATCCAGGTGGGTTTGATGATCTTTTAGAGCACTTTTTGTGATCATTTTGCAACACCAGTACTATATATATGTACATTGGCCAACTAGTGAGCCACTTTTATCCTGATTTTGGCAAAAAGGAACATGGATCGCGATCCATGTTGGGATGCATTTTGAAAAACCAGTCATAGGAGTTTGTTCCTGACCCTCTATTTTGCATGATTTTAGGGTTTGGGGAATATGGATCGTGATCCATGTTCCAGCACTTTTTCTGTTGTTTTTAGCTTGGTTGATTCTGTCAGTTAGTTGGGGTCTACTGATGAACTATTTCTGGTTTTTGATGGGTTTTGGACTTCCTCATTGGCCCTATTAGTTTGCCAATTTTGTGACCTTGTACTACTTCGATTTGTTGTTTTGGTACTGTTGATGCAGTATGGGTCACACACACATGCTCTTGCAAGGTTAATGATCATACCTGTCAAATCTAGTGTAGTAAGATCCACCGAGGTGGTCGCAGTGGACATAAGCAACTCTAGAAACTCTATGCTCTTGTCTCTCTCTCTCTCTCTCTCTCTCTCTCTCTCTCTCTCTCTCTCTCTCTCTCTCTCTCTCTCTCTCTCTCTCTCTCTCTCTCTCTCTCTCTGAATGCAAATGAGCTTCTGTTGCCCCTTTTCACTATATGATCCCAGTCTACCTGGAATGCCCCATTTATACTTACCTTCATTGCTCATATCTTGTTGTTCATATCACCTGTGGTTCAAACCATTCGTCATTCTGACACTCAGTTTACAATTGGCGTTCAATCTGCAGTTTTGATCCTTCAAAAGTTGGCTCAAAATTCATCTTGTGTTGAATTTTCCCATATTTGCCATGTTCAAAATCCTCGCTTTGAAGTTTCGTCGGTTGCTTTCAAAAGTCGATTCTAACTTTCCTGACTCGACTTATCAATTTTTTGTTGATTACCTGTCGTTTTTTGCTTTTTTGTAAAAAAAAATTATTTACAATGATTATTAGTCGGCCAAAAATTAGCCAAAATTAGTGTCACCTCCCTTATATACATACTCTTATTCTGGTATTAGATGGTGACGGTATGGCTCATGATTATGCCAACTAAGAGTCTGTCAGGCTCTGAAAAACCTGTGTTTTCTAAAGAAAAGGAAAGGAAAGGAAAAGAAAAGAAAAGAAGTAAGATGATAGTATATACAAATGATAATCCAGCCGCATTTCCCCCTTCCTAGAGTGCGCGACGAACATGTGTCAGAGTGCTTGGGAATAAAGCGCGTGTCTATGCATAGCCGTATAGGGTGGCTCTATCATGATGATGGAGGATATGCATGGAAAAACAAAATGCTGTGCAAGAGATAGGTGTTGAACAATATGTTCAGTGGCTATTTGTGGCGAGGCTCCTCGGAAGCTGCGTGGTCCGAACAATAGTAATTGGAGAAGATGCGCTCTATGTTTGACTGTGTCCTGCAAAAGTTTTGATGCTGCCGACAGGGTTTCTTTTTGGCATTTTTTGGGTTGCCATCAAAATTCCTTAGGTATGAATCCGCTAGAAGAGGCATCATGAAGGCGAGGTTGTTTTGGTTGCCATACCCATTTGAGTGTGTTTGGATGTCGACGATAGTGGTCCATTGGGTTAGGCTGTGTGACAACAGCGGTGGGCAATTTGTGGTTTAATTTCCGTGTAGGCAATGTAGGTTTACGTGTATTGGTTTTTCGTTTAGGTATCCACAATTGCCTAGGCTTGGTGTCCATGATTGATTTCTTAACCCATATTTTCGTGACCATAGTGATGGATGATCGCTGAGCTGCTGTATGTGACGATGGTAGAGGTTCCCATACATGGTCCGTTCGTACAAATGGTGTGGCTAAATATTGGCCCTCGTGTTCGATGAGTAAAGTGTTGTCCTACCAGTTTGGTGTGTCTTGATAAGTGCGCATCCACGGCACTCCCAGAATAACTGCTTCGCTAAGATGTTGATCTTCAACCACATGAAATTGATGTGGATAAACTGTCCCATTAATGGTGATTGGTAAATTTATGTGGCCTAGACTGTCCATAGTACCTTTGTTTGTGACTTTGAACCCCATAGGGTTGGGCATTAGAGGTTCCTGTGTGATTTTGCTGAAAGTGGAGTAGTTAACCACATTATCTCTGGCCCCTATGTCCACTAACGCTCTTTCGGTGGTGTCGTCAGCAAGTTGTAACTGAATACATAGATCCATTTCTTTTAACCATGTAGCCACCGTTTGTATGGATGCTATCAGAGCATTCTTAATCGCCACGTCCTATTGTTCTTTCCTCTGTAAGTTTTCTTGCTCCCTACGTTTTAATATTCTGAATTTGGCTTCCTGCTGTGCTTGTTCCCGAATGTCCTGTGCTTGACGTCTCCGCTGAGGTTCTGCATGGAGTGTTGCGAGTTCTTCTGGTGTCAGCGGAAGAAGATATTTCTTTAATTCGCAACCATTCGTCCAATTAGACATCTCCTCTCCTGCGAATGTTGCAAGTTTGATGGCGCCACTTTGCGATATATCATGGATTACAAAAGGCCCCATTCCTCGCTTTTTGAGATTTTTGGAGTGTTGTTTTAGGGTATACATGAGAACGTAATCCCCTGTTTGGAACTCCTTTCTAATTATGTGTTGATCATGGAAAGATTTCATTTGTTTTTTCTGAGCATATATCCCAGCTATCGTTTTAAGTCTAGTTTCATCTAATTGTTCTAGGGTGTCTAGTCTCTCCGATAGCTCATGGCATGTTCATCCTAATTGTGTTTCCACTCTGAGGGATTTGATTAGGAATTCCAATGGTAGTATCACATTAATCCCAAATACCAGGTTAAAGGGAGTCGCTCCAATGAAACTTTTAAAAGCTACGCGATAAGCGAATAAGGCTATGTGTAGCTTTTGATCCCAATCATTTCTTGAGTCACTGACTATTTTAGTGAGCACTGTGCATAGGATTTTGTTGGTACTCTCTGCCTATCCATTGGCTTGCGGATGATAGGGTGCTGACTTGTGATGGACCACCATGAATTCGTCAAGGAGGCTCTCAATGACGTCGTTCACAAAGTGTGTTCCCTTATCGCTCACTATTTAGATTGGTAGTCCATATCATGTAAAGACGTTTTCAAAAAGGAACTGAGTTGTAGTCCTTGTATCATTTTTTTGGGTTGCTTTTTCTTCCGTCCATTTTGTCATGTAGTCTGTTGCTACGATGATGTATTGTGCATGAGTCCTGTATCCTGGAGGTATGATGGGACCAACGAAGTCAATGCCCCATTTGGCAAAACCATGTACACCCATCATTGGCCTCAGTGACATTTCATCTCTCCTTTGGGGTGGTTTTGTGCGTTGACATTCATCACATCGTTTGACATATGTCACTGCATCCATGAACAGGGTTGGCCACCATATGCCTCAGTGTAGCACGAGCTTTACCATTTTATCAGCAGAGAAGTGTCTCCCTGGTTGTTCTGAGTGTGCTTAATCTAGGATGACATAATATTCACTTTCTGTAGCACACAGCCATAATTGTTTGTCCTTTCCCCGCCTATACAGTTGGTTGGCAATGAACAGATAGTGTGGCCTCTTCTTAGACGGTTTTCATTCTTGCTTTTCCCCATTCCGGTGAAAAGGTTTTGTTTTTTAAGTACTCAACTATGGGAGCACTCCATTTAGGTGCGGACTCCATTTAGGTGCTTGTACTACCCGAAACACGGTGGCATGTTCCACTGGGGACTGTATTATAAAACTATCACAGGATTTTACATATTTATGGACATTGTGTTCCATGTTTGACCAGTAGACGCCCAGTCTTTGTAACCGTTGGCCTGTGTGTGTTTCACCACTGTGAAATACCGTATTTTGTATATGATCTTGTTTGAGTTAGTAGGTGGTATCTTCGGGCTATACACATAATCTCAGTATCCCATCCTTACCGTGTTTGTACAGCCGTCCTGCTAAAAGTTGGAGATTTCGTGTTTGATGGATAATTGATGGTTGTCTTTCTATTTGCAATGAGCCGATTGTTACGGCACCATTTCTATGTTAAACAAATATGAATCAGGAAGGTCGTCCTCAACACCCTCAGGTGCTTCCCCATGAAATAGTTGTGAAAGATGATCTGCTCTTTGGTGTGTGGTCCCCTTTTTTATGACCACTGTGAAGTCAAACTCAAGCAACAGTATAAACCACCAAACAATTATTCCAATGTTGCAAGGTTTGTTTAGTAGATACAAGAGTGCTTGATGATCCACCAAGAAGACAAACTTGTTTGCTAGAAGGTAGTGTCTAAATTTCTTGATAGCATAGATCACTGAACATATTTCCTTTAGCGGAGATTGACTTGAATGCACTTTTACTAAATAAAGAGTAGGCTGACAAGCAAAAAAAGAAATTCCCATATCAATTTACTGAAAACAACACAGGGGAAAGATTAGTTCAATTAATTGGGAGGTTGGAGGAATCAGCTGACACTGGCATGATAGAGAAGCCAGTACATTCTGAAGAACACACGGTGGATCAGAATGTTGATTCAAAACTGAATGGGCCATCCTGGGATTATGCTGAGAAATTGACCAAACAAAAAGGAGGCGCGCCTAATTGGTTGCTTCCAGACGACCAAGAAGTGGAAGAATGGAACCTAGGCTCAGAGGATAGTCCTAGGATGATCAAGGTCAACAAGCATCTCAACCCTATAATGAAGGAAAAGGCATGCAGGATGTTCCAGAACTACAAAGACATATTTTCCTGGGAACACAGAAACCTGAAAGGGATGGATCCTAAAGTATGTCAACACAGGATACCATTGAAGCCAAATGCTAGGCCAGTACGACTGCAAAGATACCGCATGAACCCCAACTATGCTAAGAAGGTCAAAGAGGAGATTGACAATCTTCTCAAGGCTGGGTTCATCACAGAGGTGGCCAGTAGCGATTGGCTATTTCCCATAGTCGTAGTTCCCAAGAAAAATGAGAAATTGAGAAATTGTGTTGACTATAGGAAACTCAACACCCAAACTATCAAAGATCCATTTCCATTGCCTTTTACTGACATGTTGCTTGATGAGATCGTAGGATATGAAATGTATAGCTTTATTGGATGGTTACAGTGGCTATAACCAGTTACAGATTTCTCCTGAAGATAGAGCAAAGACCACTTTCATCACTAAGTGGGGAGCTTTCATGTATCTGGTGATGCCTTTCGACATGTGCAATGCACCAACTACCTTTCAGCGGTGTATGATGGAAATGTTTAATGAATTCCTTCATCGGTTCCTCGCCATCTTTATGGATGACTTTACTATATATTCAGATGAGGAACACACCTATTATTCCTAGAAATGGTTTTCAAACACTGTCAAGAGAAGCAGATTTGTTTGAATCCATTTAAATCCATTTTCCTAGTTTGGAAGGGACAGCTACAGGGACATGTGGTATCCCGTAATGGAATAGAAATGGCCAATGATAAAATCTAGTGTGTTCAGCAAGCTAAAGCACCCAGAAATGCATCTGAGCTAAGCTCTTTCTTGGGTTATGTTAACTTCTATAGAAGGTTTGTGCATAAGTTTGCTTCTCAAGCAGTACCATTATACGAGCTTACAAAGAAGACCATTAAGTTCAATTGGACTACCAAATGTGAGGAGAGCTTCCAGAATCTGAAAAAGGCCATTACCAGTAAACCAGTCCTTAGGCAATCAAACTGGGATGTTATTGTCCATGTACATGCAGACGCTTTAGGACTGGCAATGGGGGCGATATTGGCTCAGCCAGACAGAAGGACTGATTATCCTGTTTATTTTGCCAGTTGCAGATTCAGTCAGGCTGAACAAGGTTATACAACCACTGAGCGAGAATCCCTTGGAATGGTTTTCAGCGCTACAAAGTTCAGGCATTACCTGTTAGGAAAGTTGTTCCATTTTTATGTAGACCATCAGGCTCTTCTGTTCTTGATTAATAAAGTCATTATTCAAGGCAGGTTGATATAGTGGATGATGTTCCTAATGGAGTTTGAATTTAGAATTTTTCATAAGCCTGGCAAGAATCACTGTGGAGCTGATTTTCTGTCCAGAAGTACAGAAGGTTATTCAGAAGTGCCCTTGAGGGACGAACCAGTGGACGCTGACTTATTTCAGTTGGAAGCAGGAGAATCAGTTGATTCTTAATGGTATGATGTTTATCAGTTTCTTTCTCAAGGTGCTTTTCCAGAGGACTCGAAGCAGAACCAAAAGAAATATTTACTCATCAAAAGCTTGAAGTTTACTATCATCGGAGGGTCACTCTATCGATTAGGTGTTGATGGTATACTTCAGCGTTGTGTGCCTATGGAAGGGAGAATGCAAGTTATTTCAGAAGCACATAATGGCAAATCTGCTAGACATTTTTCCAATGAAGTTACCTACAAGAAGATTCTGCAAGCTGGTCTGTGGTGGCAAACACTAATTGCTGATGTTAGAAGTTTTTGTAAAACCTGTGACATATGCCAAAGAATGGGTAGATCTACAGCTTCAAATATGACTCCTTTAACGCCAGTACAACCACTGGGTGTGTTCATGAAATGGGGTTTAGATTTTATGGGACCTTTTAAGAAGGTTACCCCCAGGAAGAACAAGTACATAGTAATGGCTACTTGTTATGTCACTAAGTGGGTTGAAGCTAAGGCTCTTTTTGACAACACAGCCAAGTCAACTTCAAGGTTTCTATTTGAGAATATTTTCTATCGATATGGATGTCCGGTAGAGGTTGTGTCAGACCAAGGAACACATTTTATCAATGACACCATGGAAATTCTATTGGATATGCTTTCAGTCAAGCATCGGAAATCTACTCCTTATTATCCTAGATGCAATGGACAGGCTGAAAATAGTAACAAGACAATCAAAACTATTCTCACTAAGGTTGTGCAGAAGAAGCAGACCGATGGGATTTGAAACTCCAGACTGCTTTATGGGCGTATAGGACATCTTACAAGGTCACTACTTGGTTGACACCATTCAAAATGGTATATGGCACTGAAGCTATGGTTCCTATGGAGTTTGTTATCCCAAGTCTAATAATGGCTGTGAAATATGTCTTAGACTTCAACCACAATCTGAAAAAACGCCTAGATGAACTTATGCAGTTAGATGAACTCAGGCAATGGGCTATGCTGGAACAAGAAATTGTTCAACAACGAAGGAAGCACTGGCCTGATTGCCGAATTAAGGTTCGGGAGTTTCAGAAAGGAGATTTGGTGCTTCTCTATCAGTCTAGATTGGGGCCGAAGAAGTCAAACCTGAAGATTGCCTGGGCAGGACCATTTGAGGTAGACTGTGTCTTCTCCAATGGTACAGTGAGACTGAAAGATCTATCCGGATTATTGTTGCCAGGAGTATATAGTGGTGTGAAGATCAAGCTCTACTATGCAGAAGCTAGAGAATCTGACCAAGAACAAGGTACTAGGGAATTAGGAATTGAAGATCAAGAGATACCAGAATCGGATATTTTTGGGCTTTTTCATGTGCAACCAGTTCCAGTTTCAGAACCAGTACCGGTAGAACCAAACCAGACTGATCTTAGAATCAGTACCTGTGTGATCAAACGAGACGGGGAACCAGTCCAGTGTCAGTGGGAACACACTTTTCAATTTTTAAGCGCCCAACGGTTAGATGGCATGCCAGTCAATATCATTTCAGGGATGGGTAGAAGACTTGTCCAATGCATGTTTGCCACGACAGCAGCGATGCACACAAGTCTAGGAGCGGCGAGTGGTGGAGATTTTATGGTGCGAACGTGTATAGCAGCCAGGAGATTCAGCATTTTTCCTCACAAAATCTCTTGCGCGAAGATTTCCTCCCATTGTTCATTCGCCATTGCCAAGCTCTGAGGTATCTTGGCTACAGCCCCGTAGACTTCGTCTTCAGAGGAGACAGTCGACTGTTGACTAGCTTTGCCAGCAACACCTGGATACGGCTTTGAAGCATCAAGTAAGTCTTCTTCTCCCTCACGTGTTTTGTCGTCTTCACAGTGTATGGGTAGGAAGAAGCGTTCAAAAAAGATGCACGAATCTCTTGAGGAAACCCAAGCCATCATCACTGCTCCAAAGGCAAGACTTCCCATCATTGCTTACAACAAGTTTCAACGCTATGTATTCATCGACCAAGATATGGCTTTACTGCAACTATGGGATCTACGAGTCCTTCTGCAAGCCACAAGAATCACTTTCGATGCGGCCATCATAAAGCAAGTTCTTGACTCTTTTGATGCTGAAGATGGCAGTGCCATAGTGTATGGTAAAAAGGTGTTTGCTACACCAGAGGACATAGCTTTTGCATTCCGGATGCCTAATGAGCCCAAGGCATCTGTGGCAACCCCACAACAAATCAGTATGGTCCTAAAGGAGGATGAAGCTGCTAAGTGCAAGCGAAAAGCAAGTGGTCAACGAATTCTAGTGGCAGGACTAGAAGCTTCTACTGCTTAAAGATTTGTGGCAGAAGCAGTGAGTCTTAAAAATAATCCAACATATGTGTCTGAGAAAGTTTTTGCTATGCTGCTGGCCAAGACATTGGATTCAAAGGTCTCTATCAACCTTTGTCAGATCCTGTCACACAACGTGCTTCAGGAAACTTCCAAGTTGAAATCCCAAAATGTTTTTAAATCTTGGTATGTTTGGCGATTTTTATATTGGGCCACTGCTCTAGATGCTCATGGCCAGGTAAAAACGGCTTGGAGTGAGAAGCCAGTTCCAGAATCCAAGAATATTGATCTATCTTCAGATGAAGAAGCCATGGACAGTCAGACCACTCCAACTAGTTTGAAAAGGAAGGCCACCGAAGATCAGGCTGGCAATTTGAGAAACCGAAGACTACACTGACGAAGAGCAGTGCTTTTCTGAAGCAGATAGAGAGTCAGGTCAAAACTATGACTACTGAAAAGGCTATAGTTAGCCAAGCTGATAAACAACCTGCTCAGAATACCGAGGTCAACTAGTCAGTAGGACATATTACAATTGCTACTGGTACTGGCACAGATCAGGCAAAAGCAGCGACTTCTGAGAAGGCAGCAGAACAGTCAGCTGTGGACAAAGAACAACTAGAAAAAGGCAAAGGTCCAACATCTTCAACCTTACTGGGTGGTGTCTCTATCACAAATAATGAAGAATCTTTGCACCTGGAAAAGAAGGACAGGTTGCAGCAGATGCAGACCTATCCATTGAAAGGGCGTCTCTTTCTACAGAAAGCTAATTATGCAGCCTTACCCTATATGGATCCAGTTACAGTGTATGAGCCTACTGATTCTGACCCAGCCACAGTGAAGGATGGATGTTTAGTCCTCATCCAGTCTTCATGGAATACTATTATCCATTGTATGGGACAAATACTGGATGCTGCAGGGTCGGAAAATGAACTGAATAAGGCTAAAGCTGACTTAAAGGAAGATGAAGACCAGATCCAGAAGCTGAAGACAACACAAGACGAGTAGAATCTGCGCCATAGGCTACTTGAAGTTCATTCAGATAGGGCTATTGAGCTATTAAAAAGCAAGTTAGTTAAGGCGGAGTCTAATATGCAGGTTGTGAGGGAAGAAAGGAATGAAGCACAACGAGCTACAGATAGGGCTGAAACAATGCTGAAAATGAAGAGAGGTGACTTCAACTCCTTGCTACTTCGCCATACAGCTCTGAAGGCTTCCCTCACTCACAGATATATTTATAATAGCCTGGCTGAAATTTTAAATCCAGCAGGCAACACTGTCTTTGATCTGGAAAATTTGAAGTCTCTCATGGAGACCATGCAGAGTGATTTGTAGGACAAAATTTCTGAATATAATAATGCTCTGATGAATCAAGCAATCCTGGATTATATTGAGCAGCAAAATTCCCTAGATGAAGCGGAAGAAGATAAGGAAGAAGAAGAGGATAAGGAAGAAGGAGCTGATAAGGAGGAGGACGATCAAGAAGAAGGGCATACTAATGATGACGATGATGCCTCACCTCCAGGACCTGGTACTGTGGCATAGGGCCAACTGAGGGAGGTCAGTCACAACCAGACCAGCCAGGCCAGAATGAAGGGTAGAAGTCGGCCAGTCAGCAGTCCGAAGAACAACAACCTAGTCACACTAGGAATCAGCCAGCAAATCAGTCCCAGCTCAGTAGGGAGGCTAAAGGGAAAAGCAAAGTTCACAATGAAGGACCAGCAGCTAATCAGCAACATTCCTTACAACTTATCACCCTTAACAGGCAATTGAGATATCAACAAGATCCCATAACCACACAATATCTAGAGGATGATGATCTCCTGTCTGATCTGGAACGTTTTCAAAGACTGTATGTTGGGGCCAGGGAAATGGTGGAGCATTGGAAATCAGTGGCTTTTCATGATCAAGAAACTTGCCGTTTACCTACGCATCCCAGCACAGTCTAGTTGCTGGAAAGTGTTCTTGAATGGATAATCACTCCTGAAGAGAGAGTGACCAACCCACATTTGCAAAGAAAGTCTACTGCAGATTGTTGCTCTCTCGCTCTTGAATTAGAACTTCTGTTGGGAAACAAACCAACCTACAAATGTATGAAGGATGTTAGGGAACAGTTGAAAGAGGATTTGGTGCAGATGCAAACTGCCAGAGGATACTTGGATCAAAGAGTAAGGTCCATTCTTGAGGATCATACAGCCACTAGTAAAGGACCTCAGACTAGAATGTCAGTCGGAGAACACGCAACTGCTCTCCGCAAACTGTTTCAGCTAGTGAGAATCACTAGAAAAATGATGCAGCAAGAGAACCAGGTTGTCCTCAATTTTTTAGAATTCGTGCCTGATTCTCAATAATTACGTTCACAATGCCATAAGAGATGGTTCACGATGCCACTCTTTTGATGATATATATGCACGACAACATATGGTACATAAAGTATGAACATAAAAGTACAAGATGCGTGATTACGTGATGCAAATGATATGTGTATATACTATATAAAGCGACATTTATCAACGTAGTGATATCAATGAATATCATCAAAGTATTAACAAAAGATCATCATTGTATCAATAAAAATGAATAAATCATCATGGTATCAACGAAAAGCATCATGATATAACCGAGAATAATCATTGTATCAATGAAACAACATCATGGTATCACCGAGAATAACCATGGTATCAACGAAACAACATCATGATATCACCGAGAATAATCATTGTATCAACGAAACAACATCATGGTATTACCGAGAATAACCATGGCATCAAAGAAACAACATCATGGTATCACCGAGAATAACCATAGTATCAACGAAACAACATCATGGTATCACTGAGAATAACCATGGCATCAACGTATGCCTTCCCAACAAGAGAGACGGAACTGCCAAGATTTTTCCAGCACTTTACCCTCAACATCCAGAACCATTCGATCGCCTTACATACTTCAAGATTATTGATGAGCTCCAAGATTGGTATAAGCGATTGATTGTAGAATGGAAAACTTGGCAAACATTGTGCAATGATGCTCTCCAACTCAATGATATTCATGAGCTGAAAGAAGAGATGCAGAGGATCCGGATATGTATGGGTCAGTGGAAGATTCAGATCAGGGGCCTGACCAAGATCACTAATCAGTTGTTGCAACTTACTGTTGAGTCCTCTAAATTTCCTGAAAAGGATATTGCAGCTAAGGCGGGCCTAGCACCACAGTATAGAGGGATGGCTAAGATTATTTTTGAAGCTCGGGTCAAAACCAATCAGCCTCTTCCAGAAGGATGGATCCATACTGCTTTGCATTGTCACAAGCTGGCCAGAACTAGGATCACCAAAGGCAGACGCACACTATATGATCCTGACACCAAAACTTATCATTCCCTTACGCCTTATGAAGTAGAGATGACCACAGAAAGGCGAGATCAGCTTGAGCAGGAGGCCATTTACCGGCTCATTCAGAAGGAGAATGTTGGCACTAGGACTTCTCATACGCCATCCAGGCCAAAGGATAAACGGAAGCTGGTTCAATGGAAGGATACTCGGTAGTTCCATCTCAAAATTCAGTGGCGACTTTTCTTCCTCAGCTGGAAGGTTGATATCAGTTTGTGTAGATGATGAGAGCTCTGCACTGACCTTTTCCTTCTCAGCTGGAAGTTTGATATTCGTCTGTGTTGATGAT
Organism: Adiantum capillus-veneris; assembly: GCF_014529385.1. Classification (NCBI taxonomy): domain Eukaryota; kingdom Viridiplantae; phylum Streptophyta; class Polypodiopsida; order Polypodiales; family Pteridaceae; genus Adiantum; species Adiantum capillus-veneris. Next base: position 48,802,413 of record NC_140938.1, read on the forward strand.
GAGAGCGCCACCTTGGCCTTTTTAGCTGCCTCTCACAATCTTTGTGTGGCCATTCTGTCATTGGCCAAGTCCAATCCCCAACATCAAAAGCACATAGTGGATTTTTCAGCTTCAGATCAGAATCAGAAAAGGGAATTTTTTAGAAATTCTGGAATCTTGCCAAAATTCAAAAAAGGAGGGAAGGATGTAGACGGCTGAGACAGTTTCACTATGGGGGAACGCTCTCTTATGAGACGGACAGTGAATTAGTCAGTAATTACTACGGTAATTACCATGGTAAACCCAAGGTAGATAAATAGAGCCCATTACATTGTAATCGGGTTAGCAACTTGGTTAGCATAATCGTGAGCATAGTCGATTTAGCATTTTGGCGACAGTTGTACTTGATTTGTTAATCATTGGCAGTGGTTGTCGGTTGTACTCTATCTTTCTGTTTGTAAACCACGTCATACTCATTGTAATCTTTCATTTGTAATTCCAATCACGACAGATATTCCAGTTACACTTACTCTGCATTCAGTACTCTGAATCTGAATCTGAATATTATTCTCAGTACATAGTCTAGTTCTTATTCCAGTAGATAAATTTCAGTTCAGTCTCTGATCCTCTATCTAGTCTATTGTCTGAACTAATACATCACCAGTAGCTGAAATCTTCTAACACTGGAATTAGCTATCTCAAGAGATCAGCTCCAATTCCAGCCTCTTTCCTTGCTACCCTCTCAATAACATGATCGGTTATTGGCAGTGGGTAGTTATCCCTGATGGTGGCTACATCTACTTGTTTGAGGTTTACACAGACACGCAATTTTCCATTCTTTTTGGGTACCACCACAATCCGGGACACCCACTTGGTGTGCTCAATCTCGTAGATAAACTCAGCGTCCTTCAGTTTTTCTATTTCCTCCTTAATTTTCTTTGCAAAAGTTTCATTGTATGTGTAAGGACATTGTCTGCGTGGTCTGGCATCATTCTTAAGGGGAATTGTGTGCTGACATTTCTCAGGATCTATCCCCTTTAGATCTTTGTATGACCATGCAAAGACATATTTATATTGCATGAGCGTATCAACTAGAAGTTTCTCTTCCTCTTCAGTAAGGTCCGTGGCAATATATGTTGGTTTATGCTCCTTACTTGGTTCTGCTAAGTTAATGCTTTTCGTGTTTTCAGGCCCATCATATGAATTTCCTGGTTCTTTGGGATCTCGTTTGGGTTTTTGCACCACTATCTTCCTATCCTGAATGGTATACTTCTTATAGTGGGAAGGTGCATCTAAATTATCATCATTTGATTCCTCATCAGTTTTCATTTTTGTTGTCCAGCCTTTCTTCAAAGCTCGTTTCAAATCATTGTGTTTTTGCGCTCCATCTTGGACAACTTAAATGATTTTTTGATATTTTTCTCTTTTTTTGGTTTTTGTTTTGATGTTGTTTTGGTTGAGTCAAGTTTCATATATTGCTTTGATATCCTGTCCTTGAGACAATCAGTCGCTTCGACTAATCTCAAGTACTACGTTTTGTCAGTTAATAGAGGTTCTGAGTCCTCGTTGTGCTTGTTGTGGTTGTTTCTATGTTTGTCTCGATACCTATGTTGTCTTCGAGGATTTTGGTTTGGGAAATCATAGTAGATCACTCGTCGATCCTTTCATTTGATGCTCTGACTCGAGCTACTAGACAGCTTGTCGTCCGCGTTATACTCTAGCGTCTTATCAATCGAGTCGTGAAAATATTCTTCATCCGTTTGGACAAGGTCTCTTACAGAGATTTTATCCACTATGCGTCGGCACTCGGCCACCCCTTCCTTGTCAGGTACATCTTCCTCTATCTTCGGAGTTAGGCGAACATTCATCATTTGGAATGGAATGATAGCATACCCTTCCTCATCATAGAATTTGGTGAGGGTCACCTCGTTTACACAAACATCAAGAGTAGCTAGTATTTGTTGCCATCCAAAAGGTTCGAACATCTCTTCCGGAAAAGGCTCTAGTATGTATGCTTCATTTTGTGCACTCCTATCAAGAATGCAGTTTTTATTTTTTAGACTTCCACAATCCGAAGCTTCTCCTGTCCATTTGTGAGCTTTCAACCGGAGCCAAGCCGGTATTCCTCCTTCCTGGTCAGTTGTGGAATGCAAGTCTTCTCCTGGGGTTCTTTCTACATCTCTATAGCTATGATCTGTGACACTAATTTTCGTAGTGACATCCTTGTTCCTAAGATAGATATAGTCGTAGCCCCAATCTTGCACCATTTTGAGCTGATGCATGAATGGTCTGCCTAGTATGATGTCGAAATTGCTTCTCTCATCAAAATTCATAATAGCAAAGGTGTATTCATATGCAATTCCACAAGAGGTTACTACAATCTGCTCCAAGATGCCAATAGGTCTCTCCAGGTACCCATCCTCTAGTTGAAGTTTCATTCTAGTTTTTCTTAGACCATGTTTTCCCCATTTTTTTCACATTGCTTTGGTGGCTTTGCCAATTCCGGCTCCACTATCCAATATCGCTACCGATTTTACATCCTTGTACTCTATCGGTAGGGTAGTATTTCCTTCTTCACCTTCACAATATTCCCCTACCTTGTTTACTGGCACTGGATCATGTTTGGTTTGCTTCAAGGGTTGTGTCTTTAGTGTGTTTCGAGAAGCCTCAGGTGAAGGAATTACCAGCCCTATTTTTTCCAAATTTTTAGTGACCTTGTCCCAAAGATGCGGTCTAATATTCAGTAGCTCTGACAAAGTCAGTGTACAACGGATAGGGGATGACATCAGCTCGTGAAGAGTTTTAGTATCCATCATCTTAGGATTGGCTTTTCATTGAGATGGGACTTTCTTTACCTCAGATCGAGTTTCAGGGTTATCAATAAATGAAGGTAAAGTCTTCAACGACTGTGGTTTACTGTCTTCCGATATCGATGTGCCTGCATCGCCATATAATGATCGGATGTCATTTGGGTAGAGCTCATGCTCCAGGTGGATTTCTGGGATAGGAGCTGACACAAGTGTGGAACTTCCATGTTTTCTATTCCTAATCTGTTCCCATAGCGCTTGAGGCCATTGTTCTTCTACCTCCGAAATTGGCAGTGGTACTTGAGAATGCATTCCATCTGTTGTATTGGCTACCACCCTTGTATCCAAAGGTGTTTCGTCTACAAGATTGAGTAGGTTATTCTCTTCAATTCCACTCCCCTCTAACTCCTGAATATTTTCTCGTATGAGTATCTTGACTTTTGGAGTCGTAGGAACTGATGGTTCCATAAGCGCTTGAGAAGCTTGAATGAGCTCTTTGCACATCTTTAGCCTCTCTTTCTCATAGCCTGGATGAGGGTATGTTAACCACCTATTCTCTTGGGTTTGGTTAGGCTTTAGCCTAACCAGCCTTGCCTTGTAAGCTTTCAAAATTGCATCCAAAGGTTCAAACACCTTGTCTACTAAGACTGGCCCTCCTCATGGCAATTCTGATGGTTTCTTTATCTTGTTGTTGCCCTTAAGGTCTCTTTCCCTTTGAAGTTGTTCCTCTGTTTTCAACAATTTGGTTTCCAATGCCGTTTTTTCCTTTTCTCTTTTGGCTTTCATCTTGTTTCATTTCACCTTCTAGGATTTTCTAGGGGTTCGGACAGACAAGTTATCTAAATGAAAGAACATAAGAAAATGAATCAAACAAAACAAACAGGATAAAAAACGGATGATGGATCAGTACTCAATCAATACAAAGAAATTTGAAGAGTAAAAATGCTTAAAGCAGCCTCACTCACAACTCCCTATATCTCCCAAGAGTAGATCTAGCCAGTCCACCAACCCTAGACTCCACTAAGCACTAAACCCCTGTCTAGATGCTTCACTGAAATGTAAATGGAATGGAAATTATCTTTTGGAACAATAAGAAAACTCTAAATACGCACTCGGTCACTCATCACCTAAGATTCATTCCCCGGCAACGGTGCCAATGTTTGCGGGTCGTCGCGACGGACGTCCATAGCATAGCTCTCAAGCATCAACATAAAATTATCGATACAGGGGAAGCGACTCGGATGAGGCATGGAAACTCACTAGGGTGTCAATCCTAATGAAGTGAATTCGAAGAGATGCAACTACTAACTTTACAAGCAAATCAATTGCACTAAAGCCAAGTAATTTGCCTATGTCCTTCTACATAGCTCTACAGTCATCACGCCCGTTCACCATGCAAATCATATTGGAATCGCACGAAACTTGAAGGGAAGCTACAGGGGACTATCAGAAACATATCCTATCACTGTCACAGCATTCTGGAGAGGTACAAAGATCGCAATCATTCGTCCCACAGTACGCAAAAAGAGTAAACGGATGATCCTAAAGGGTCGTTTTTGGGTCCCTAAAGCCTCTCCTAGGGTCAAAACAACATAAAATACGCATATAAACACTCAAAACAGCGATTTAAGGCTTAAACGGATGCGTTTGAAACCTTCACCGAATCTTGAATGCTTACACTTGAATGAAAGAGCAGAGTAAGAGGAACACAATGCAAGAAACAAAACTGAATTTGGATTACCGTAGCCCCAGAAGCGATGATTACAAGTTGGAGCAAAGAGGTAGCTCTCTGTACGTAACGCAGTAGTCCATTATCTTCAAAAAATAATCTCCCTTTTCCCACTAACCTTAGTGTATTATATACCTAGGGATTTCTAAAGTGGCCGGCGGACAACTTCTCATGGACCTTTACATACATCACTGAAAAAATTACATCTTTGACTCAGACTTGACATAGAAGATTGACATTAGGCTTTTACAGGGTTTGATGTATTAAACATCGGAAAAATAATGTGACCACATCAAACCTTTGGCCGGATGACCCAACGGGCGCCTTGGCTAGGTGGGCACTTGTATGTTGTTATCACCTCCAAACACTTGGCACAATCCCTATTTTGTTATGGTTGCTTTTTCTTTGTTTTTGGGGTTTTTTGAGCAGTGTGGAATAAGATGGTTGGTTGTGCATCCGTCACAGAATCCAAAAAATTTCACCCACTCTCCTTTGTTTGGACAAACTCTAGCCCAGTGATCACCACCACATTCATAGCATGGTCTTGCAGGTGGTGGAGAAGCTTGTGGAGCTCCCATCGGTTGTCCTGTTCTAGGAGGGTAGCCTCTAGGTTTGTAGCCGTTATTTTCCATAAACATGAGCATATTCTCATCGACCAAGTAATGATTTTTGGTTGGTTGTGCCATGTATGAGGGCTCGGACATTTCTTCCGAAATTATCCATGGATTATGTCCCTCTGGAGCATATGCATTCTATCAATTTTCCTTTCATAAGTATTGTCTGAATCTTCTTGGTATGAGACTACCTGGATCATACTCTGATCAGAAGGTGGTTCTATGGGTTGCGAAATCCTTACCATAGCCATATTTTCTTGGGGTAAGGGAGGTTGATGTCCCAACACAGGTTGAGATTTTTGATAACCCAAGATTGCGTTATTTGGCCCCATTTGGTACCTTGGAGGGGGCGGAAGTTGTTTCCCCCCATGTGGTCCGTATTGTCTCTCTCTAACATAGTTCCGATTATAGAGACATTCGTGAGTTTCATGGTTTGTCCATTTTTGTTCTGTAGCACACCATTTCAATATTTGTTGTGCGTTTACTCCTGGCCTTTGTTGAAGGTTGCACCACTGGGCTGGATGATCTCCTCCACAAGTATCACATTTTTTAGTGGGTGGTTGTTGTGTGTTTGGGTTCGTCCTGTTTCCTTGGTTTATCCTCCTGATCACTTCCTTGATCATTCGATCAACATTCGGCATAGTTGGGTTTTGCCCTCCCAATTTTGTCGTGGACTCACTCGTGGTTGAAGAGGTGCTACTAGTCCCCTGATCTGTGTCTTCAGTCACCTCTCCATATGCTTTGCACTTATCTACAAGATACAACGCCTCTTTCGTGACTTGCTCAAAAGTTACACGTGCTTTCAAGTGCAAGTCTTTTTTGAGCGTGTCATTTTGCAATCCCTCTATGAAGAGGACTGATAGTCTTTCATCCTGAGGTAGTTCTCGAGCAGGGCATCTTTCTATGTACTGCTTGAAACGAAGCGATTGTTCCTTCACTTTCTCTTTTTCCTTTTGCCTAAATGCATAGATCTGGGAGACAGTGTTATGCTTGATCCCTCTTTTTGAGAATTCCTCAGCGAATTCTCGGAGAAGTTGCTCAATACTTGGGAATTCCAAGTTGTTTAATGGTTGGAACCAAGTTAGGGCAGTACCTTCCAATGTCAACCCAAATCCTTCATATTGAGTGTGGAAATCAGTTACCTGTTCTGCTCTCAATACTTGTTTGAAGATTGAAACATGGGCATACGGATCTCCAGATCCATTATACTTTTTGGATAAGCATTTTGCCACCTGAGATGGTTGCATACGCCTGGCCTCTACAACCATTCTAACAAATCCTAGTCCCCCTGGTGTGGCTTCTCTTGGTTCATAATCTCCTCTTGGTACTAACAGTGGTATCCTATCTGCTATACGTTCATCAAGTCGATCTCGTGTAATAGTTGGAGGGATTCCAGTGGTGTATTCAAGAACAGTACTGTCCCTATGTGTGTTCATGGAAGCCCTAATCGCCGTCAATCCTAAAGGTTCTGTTTTTGGAACTCATTCATGTCCATAAGAATCCTCCACTCTGGTTCTCAGGGGGCTCTCATGTACAGTCTCAAGTCTTATGTGAGTAGTCGTGGTTTTTACCTCTTCCGGATTTACATAGTATTGGTGGAGTGGTCCTCCAAAATATGTATATCTCTCTAACTCCTTTCGATCCATTGGAGAGTACTTTTGGCCATACTTGTCCATTATGACCACCTGAATACTTCTGCCCTCCGTATAATGTTACCATATACATGTGGTAGTGATGTGTGTGAACACACTAGGACCACCGGGGCATTTTTTCCCTCTTTAGGAGGTGTTTTCCCATGAGCATTGTATATACGCCCATCACTCTAGAGCTATCTATTTTTCCATTGCATACTAAGTAACACACTCTCCATTGTGTGCCTTGAGCTTCCATCATCTTCTCCAAGTTGTGTGCATTTCTCTGCAACCCTAATTCCAACAATTGGTATCACAGTAGGTTACGTCCTCTCGGGCTTAGTCGACAGCTGCTCCAGCACATGCCTGCTCACTTTCTTCGATTACAATGAGGTTTGGTGAGCGTTCGTAGGTCGACAAATATTTTGGGAGAACTTGTAGAGCTTAGTCTGCTCAGATTTTTGATTCGGGCTCATTTCGGCCTCCATTTCCACTTCAGGCAGGTCTGCACATGCTATTTTGTCATTTTGTACAGAATTTCTGTCGGTGCCATTTTCTGCATAACAGGTACCTTACAGTCTACTACAATTTGTGCTATATAGCGCGTGCTGTTCTCGCTTCATTTCTCCTCTTTTCGAGAAATTTTCACATCAAGTGCAGCATTTACCATGGTTGACAACAACACAGATGTGTTCAAGATGTTTGCTGCTGAGGATAGGTTTTATGAAGACAATTACCCTATGTGGGCTTACATGATGCAACATGTTCTTGTGTCAAAGGGCATCTAGAATATTGTGCAAGGCATTGATGTACGTCTTGGTTCTGAGGATGTAGGCGATGTTGAGGATGTTGCAGGTCTTGCTGCAAGGATTGCTGCTATTAGAGTTGTTTTGCCTACGGTAGAACAATCTCGTTGGGATGTAAAGGATGCGCAGGCTCATGCATTGATTGTTTTGTCTGTGAAGTGTACCATTGTTCCTCACATTGGTTCAGGCAAATTTGCAAAATAGGCTTGGGATATATTGGCTGGTCTTTATGCAAGTCGCAATGAGGCTAAAATTGCTTTGTTGCGTAAAGAGCTGGAGTCGAAGATTATGCATGAGGAAGATGATATGGAAACTCTCCTTGCTAGTGTCAAGGATATCAATGAGCAACTTATTTCTGCAGGTAAAGTCATTTCAGACAGTTCCCTTGTGCAGACTGTTCTTGATGCCTTACCAGACTTTTGCTAGTACAAGGGAGACTTATGACTTAAGGAAATCTAGAAGTTGTCAAGTTTGATGCATATGCACATTGTTGTTTCAAGATTCACTTTCTAGTAAAAACAGGACTAGACAGCGTGCAGTTGAACAGGCTTTTATTGCTTCTCAAAGAAAGGGTGGTAACAGCAATGTAGCCACTTCTTATGGTTCTTCTGTGAGTGGCAAAACTTTTGTTCCCAATGCTTCGGTTGGGAGCACTTCGTCTGGAAATTATGGTGATAAGGGCAAAAAGAAGATGCGTTGCCATTATTGTAAAGCTAATGATCGCTTGATCAAGGCGTGTCCTAAGTTGAAGGCCAAAGAGGCTAAGAAGAAAGAGAGTGGTTCCACTGCAAATGCTCGTTCCACTACAAATGCAGTCATTGTTGAGTCTTCTGTGAAAGGAGACTGTGTTGCTGATTTTGATGCAGAATGGGATTTTAGCCTAGAGTGCACTTACAATCCTGCTTTCCATGATGCATGCTTGTCAGTTGTTGCTGCAAATTCACATGTGTGGTATTTTGACAGTGGTTCTACAAAGCACATTACCTCACATCGTGAATTGTTTACCTCTCTCGAGTCTGTCCCTCATGGGAATTCAGTCACTTGTGCCAACAATGCCTCTTATCCGGTTCAAGGAGTTGGAAAAATTGTGCTTACTGTTGCAAATGGCAGGTCCTTCACACTTGTTGATGCACTTTATGTACCTGGGATCAAGAAGAATCTCTTGTCTGTATCCGTACTTTCTAGACTTGGACTTGTAGTCAAATTTGTGGATGACAGATGTACAATTCATGATCTCAGTTTTGGTGATGAAATTGTTGCATCTGGCCTTTTGTGCTGTGGACTGTATAAACTCACTTTGTATGACAAGTGTGGACGAAATTTTTCAAATGTTGTTGCAGATTCAAGGGCTATTTTAGATGCAAAACTTTGGCATGCACGTTTTATTCATCTGTATTTTGGGTAAGATGCAGCGTTCTAAGTTCCCAAAGGATGGTTCAATTTGGGCCACATGCATTTACAGCTTGTGCATAGTGATGTTTGTGGGCCCATGCAAATTCCGTCCTTGGGCAACTACCTGTACTTTGTGACTTTCATTGATGATTACTCCAGGCATTAATAGCCGTTTTTTGGCTCTCTGTAATTTCCATAGTGAGTTACCTGACCCTATCAAATCACTCAAACACTGTGGTTACCCTTACCCTTTCACTGTATATAGGTGTGTGTGATTTAGGGGACTTTTCCCATATCTTCTTAAAAACCCTCAATTAGCTAGTCACTGGGCTAGTTGAGCCAAAAAAATTATATATATATAAGTATATTATGGCCCATTTGTGTGTAAATATTTCATTGTATATAGGGCCTAAATAAAAATATTTTTCATAATTATTTTGGTATTTATTTAAATATTTCTACCTAGGGTGTGTTATTTATGCTATGTACATTGACTCACCATTACCATATTTTTTCTTACCATTTTGCATACTCTTTATTCCATATAAAAATAATTTCATGCAAGCTTCTCTTATTTTTGGTGTAACTCCATCCCAACAAAAATCCAAAAAAACTAGTTCTATTTATGTGTATATTTTTTCACTATTGTGATTTTTTCCTTCCTACATCTATTCTCTATTACTCTCATAAATTAGACCACCAAAAATATTCATCTTTTTATGGTAGATTTATAATGAGAGAGATTTATTTTGACCCCTTTGTATTTTTTCCACCTATATTATTTATATTTGACATGTACATATATATATATATATATTTTTTAGACCCCTCAATATTTGATTTTCTTAGTTGTACTATTCACTTATATCATGATCTCAACAATATCTTCAATTATAGACCTACCAAATAAGGTCAAGGGTATGTGGCATGCATGCATGCACTATGGAGGGCTCACTCTTGGAGCTATTCAAAAAAATCATCCAAAGAAGGACCCCACAAGAACTTTGTGCAGTCGAAAAATACAATCAGTTTTGCTGAAAAGGTCACTTGCTCTCCGAATTTGAAAAGGTAATACAAACAAAAGTTGTAGCTCGTGAGCTGAAATTTTACCTCAAATGTTTTCATACTTTTTTGAGCTACGAGCTATGAGCTATGATTTTATTAGTGGACCCCAGTTTGCCCATGCTACGCAGCCACACACCCTCTTCCACTTTATCATTTTTCTCTTTCACACACACTTCTCCACTTATCATCCCCACCTCTCTCACCACTTCTCTCTGCACCCTACTCACCTTCTTCTTAACCTTGAAGAATAAGAGAAACCATGGTGAACTCATGTCTCCTACACACACTTCCATTCCAAAATTGACCACATAGTCTCATTTTTCCTCATCCATATTATCCATATCTATCAAAAAAACCACAAAATTCTGCCTCCTCTCTTGAAAGACAGCATCATGGTGATTGATTACTCATGTTCACTTACCTTGGCTCCCAAGGAAGGTCAAGAGTGGAGAAAAAACGTACCGTCAAAGCTAGTGGACCCTCAACAAGCGTCAAAATTGACCCTACTCAAGACACTTGGAGCATCAACATTCTAAGAAATCCATATTTTCTTACCTATTAAGAGTTTTTTCTTCCTTATTTGTATCCTACTTGGATAATCCCATTGTAAATATCCAATTCCGTTTGTAAATCAATAAAAATACTAACTCTACTAATTTACTAACACTAACCTACTATGAAAAGTCCTATCACCTCCACTTCTCTCCTCTCTCTCTCCTTCATCTATCCACACCAACTTCTTGATAATTCCAAGCAAAAGAAATTAGATAAGTGCTGAAAATGTAACCCAACCATGGTTGGAGAAGTAACCCTAGCCCTCAAAATTGCTATAAAAGGAGGGTGTAGCTAGCACAAAAGGGGGGAGCCATAAGCAAGAGCACTATGCTATAGCTTGAGAAGCCAACCTCAACCTCTCTAAAAGGAGCTCTTGAGTGGAAGCTCATTGTCTTATGCATATGCATGTGTTGTACTAGGGTTGATTAGCAAGGGAACTCTATGCCATTGTAAGAGAGAGTGATCATTCAGTGAGAGTAGGGAATCTATCATTTCTCTTACTAGTGTAAGCCCAACATTTGTTGAATCAAGGAGGGTGGATTTGGACTAAGCTTGGATACTTTGTCTCTCTTCCAACGTGAAGTAATGGACAACAATGATGTGTAAGTGTCTTGGTGTTTTTTTTTAAGTTCTTGATAGCTTGTCTCTAGGTGTTGTCATCAATTTAGCCATAAATCCCACATACTGTAAGAGGGCGAAAGGGTGGAGAGGACTCCCCTAGCCTTAAGACAGTGATTGGGGTGGCTTTTCTTGTGATTTGTTGTGGTGTAATTTACTCAATCTATGTTGAACAAATACTAATCTCACTTTGATTGGTCATGACAGATTTGTAAGAAGGTATTAATGCAACAAGCACCCCCTCCCCCTTCTCTCTCTTTCTTACATATATAATTGTGTTTGCTTGATCATTGCCGATACATTTCAAAGCATCCCGAACTCTCTCTCTCTCTCTCTCTCTCTCTCTCTCTCTCTCTCTCTCTCTCTCTCTCTCTCTCTTTACGCGTCCTAGTTCGCATCCAAAACTAGGTGGAACCCCAAATTTGTGTAGGGTTAGGTTGCGGGTTTGTGTGTGTGTTTGTCTCTCATTAGGTACGACCTTAGTCTGGACGTCTATATTTTTGTTTTGTTTTAAGAATTAGGGCATGCATAGACCATGGATAATGGCCCAAGAATAGAGGTTTTCCCCTTCCATTTCACTCCAAACATTAGAGTAAACATTGCAATTAGTAGAAAATTCCATTTTCAACAACATATGGTGTTCATGTTTGGTGCCCAAAGAGTAGGAGAAATTCTCGCGTCACCAAACCCTGTCATCCTACCTCTTATTGATTATCATAGGTCATTTGATGTGAATATTTTTATTTTGTTGTAGAAATAGATTGCAATTTAGAAAATATTATTGTGTAAATCTTTTAAAGAAAGAAAAAACAAAAATGTGCGTCACTTTGAAATCAATTCAATGGAGAGCCAATGCCAAATGTCTGGATATCCTCTTTTCTTTGGAGAGCCTGGAGAGGATGCAAAATTATTTTTAGCGAATTTCAACATATCTTGCCGTATCAAGAGGATAGTAACTGATCAAGAACGTGTAGAAATGTTTGAGGTGGTCCTTAGGAAAGATGCTAGCACTTGGTTTGACTCTTTGCTTGAGGAAGTTAAGGGGAATTACACAAAAGTTTTGAATCGTTTCAAGAAATACTTCTTTGATCCCCAAAACACTCAAAAACTATGGCAAGACATTGTTTCTCATAAGCAAAAAGACTTAGATGACTACTACTTGTACAAGCAAGAGTTTCTACGTCTTTGGGCTCTATGGATACAAAATGTTTCTAACCCTGGTGATGGTGCAGAATTTCTAAAGAAGGAGAGGTTCATAGCCGGACTCTTTCCTGACCTTAAGGTAAAAGTTGAGGTGGGTGCACCTACTACCTTTGATGCAGCTGAAACTAGGGCTGCTGAGAAATATAGGAAACTCAAGTGCTTAAGGGGGGAGGTTCCAATAGAAGGTCTTAGACCCAAAGGTAAGTCACAAGCATCAACATCTAGGGAGCTTCCTGAGGTAACGACGGAAGTGATTGAGAAGTTAAATGAATCTTTAAGTAGCCTGTCAATTCACCTTGCACAAGCTGTAGGTCCAAAGGGACAAGCAAAGAGTCTTGCAATGTTGGAATTGCGGAGAGTCTGGACATGGTATGTATAATTGTCCTTGGCCTCATGGGGAGCCAAGGAGACCTAACTTGAATTACCCAGTGATGAATGCAGGTGAAGGAACTGGTCAACAACCAAGGCTTCTACAAAGACCAAATGGACCAAGACCACCTCCACAAGGGGTTGAAGGAGTTCCACCTTTGCCAGATCCAAATGTGCATGTGGTAGACGTGACAAACTCAAATGAGGTTGACATGGAAGCAAATGGCATTAAGCGTGGTCAAGGAAAAGGTAAAGAGAAAGAAGGAGTCACATCACAAAGTGACCATGGACGAGGCAAGAAGGCAAAGGAGACCAAGGAAGCTAAGAGGACTCAACGTCGTATCAACCTCCAATACTTCCCTCTTGGACATGGTATGGCTCCATACAACTTGTTGGAAGACATGAGAGGTAAGGGTCTGATATCTCATGGCCTCAGTTTCTTGCATTATGCCCACAAGTTAGGAGGGATTTAACAAAGGTAGTTAGCACTAGGAGAAAGGTAAAAGAGAGTGCGCCTGTTGTAAAAATTGCACAAGCTGAAATGAATGAGGATATTACACCGGTGCTAGATTGTTACATCAAAGGAAGATTGGTTAGGAAAGGTCTAGTGGATGGGGGTGCACAAATTTGCATCATGAGAGAGGGATTCATGCAAAGACTAGGCATGCACATCCATGAGACACCTGAAGTCAAAGTGAAAATGGCAAACAATAGCAAGGCTAGGTACGTAGGCATTTGTAAAAATGTTTTTGTGAAGGCCTTTGGCATTAAGAAGGCAGTGGATTTCTATGTCATGTCTACCAAAGGAAATGGTTACCCATTTATCCTAGGAAGACCATGGCTAATGAAAATGCGAGCTTTGCAGGATTGGGAGAGTGGAAAGCTAATTTGCAGGAATGACAATCATAAGAAGGTTGTCTTTGACATGAAGGAGCAACGCCAAGAGGAGCTCCATGAAGAATCATCTCAAAGTGAGACGGAGGAAGGCTGGACCGATAGCACTTCAGAAGGAGAAAGTAGCGGTAGCATTACTGAAGAGGAGTCTTCCATTGAAGTCATGGGGGTAAGGTTTAAGCCAAACAACCAAGAGACCTCTTGCCCAGGTTTGGAAGAGGTAGGTTCCCAAGAGAACCAAAAAGTGGAAGATGAAAGAATGCTAGAAGGTATGTTATCTACAACACTTACAAAGGATGAAAGAGAGGAGCTCAAAGGTGTGTTAAGGAAATTTCCTAGGCTTTTTGCTAAAGACTACACCGATGTGCGTGGAGTAGATGTTGTTCAACACAAAATTGAGTTGAAGCCAGAGGCCACACCTAAGGCTCAGAAGCTACGAAGGCTAGGAGTCATCAAGGAGTAGGCTTTACTCAAGGAGGTAAGAAAGCTTCTAGCAGCAGGTTTCATTTATCCAGTGGAGAATTCAGAGTGGGTCTCTCCTGTTGTTGTCACTCCTAAGAAAAACGGCAAGTGGAGGGTGTGTGTGGATTACCGTCCACTTAATGAGGCAACAAAAAGAGATCACTTTCCCCTCCCATTTCAGGATGAGATACTAAATGAGGTAGTTGGTCATGAGAAGTACACTATGTGTGATGTCTACTTAGGTTACTTTCAAATAGGTATCGCATTGGAAGATCAGTTGAAAACAACCTTCATCACTCCTTGGGGTTGTTACGCTTTTAGAGTCATGCCATTTGGCCTGACAAATGCTCCTGCAACTTTCCAACGCTTCATGAACATGGTGTTTCAAGCATTCTTTGGAAAGTCCATTAGGGTTTTTATTGATGATTTTTTCGTTTATAGCTCAAAATCATTGCATCTACAAAGGGTAGAAGAAGGTTTAAAGAAGCTCTATGACATGGGAGGTCAACTCAACCCCGACAAGTGTCACATAGGTGAGGATGAAGTGATCTTGCTTGGTCACAAGGTTTCCTATAAAGGCATTGAGGTGGATCCTTCAAAGGCAAAGGCTCTTATTGAGCTCCCATCACCCAAGAATCTCAAAGAGGTCATCTCATTCATTCAAAAGGTGAAGTATATGTCACGCTTTATTCACTTAGCTTCGGAGTTGCTTCATCCTTTGCAAAAGTTGACACAACAAGTAGAATTTGCATGGTCTGATGAGCTTGAAGAGTACTTTTGTAACATTAAAGTCATTTTGTCATAGCTACCAACACTCATGCCTCCTTGTTGGGAGTACACATTCTTTGTTAGCTCTAGTGTTGGACGGGAAACAATTAGTGCTGTGTTTCTACAACAAGATCCCCACAGTACCAGGATGCGACACATCTACTTTGCTAGTTGGATCATGAATGCCTTGGATACAGGCTACACAGAAGCAGAACTCATGATGCTTTCTCTCATGTTCGCAGTGAGAAATTTTAGATCCTACCTGCTACCAAAACCTTTTGTAATTCTCACTGCAGAAAATTTGTTCACTTGGGTGTCATCTCAAATGAATCTTAGTACTAGGATCTCAAAGTGGATTATGGAGTTGCAAGAGTTCCAATACTCTTTCAAGGTAGAAGATAGTGTGCATACAAAATTGGGAGGGATCCTTACTTATAGGGTACATGAGAAGGAGATTAAGGTGCCTGAAATAAAGACCCTACCATTGCCACCACCAAAGAATATTCCTAATGCTTTTACCTTGTTCTTTGATGGAGCTTTTCAACAAGCCACAAGAAAAGCAGGGGAGGACTAGTGTTGCTCAACCCAAGTGGGGAGGTGGTCATGAAAGAGAAGGTCAATCTACCAGGTTCAACTAGCAACAATGAAGCAGAATACGACACACTACTTCATGGTTTAAAGATATGCGTTGGCCAAGGTATACAACGTCTCATGGTAAAAGGGGATGCACTTCTCATTGTGAATCAAATTTTAGGCATTTGGGCATGCAAGAAGGAAAGCCTAAGGACAAAAGTTCATGCCATTCGTAGATTGTTTAATCAATTTGAAGAAGTGCAATTGCATCATATTCCTAGGAAACAGAATGAAGATGCCGATTTACTTGCACAGCAAGTAGTTACATGTGTTGAGAAAGAAGTGCACGTCATCATGGTGGCAGCAACTGTCAAGCAACCGAGATACCAGGGATTGGAGTCATTGACTCCCATTATTAGCTACATTTTGGAGGGTGAGTTTCCACAAGACTTCACGAAGGCTCGGAAGAGGAGACTCGTGAAGAAGGCAAGCGTGTATCTCTTCCTAGAGGGATCCCTCTATCAAAGAGGAAAGGATCTAGTGTGCAGAAGAGTACCAACTATCAAGGAAATTCTAGCCATTCTAAAAGGTTTGCATGAAGAGACATGTGGTGGTCATTTTTCCCAAGAGTTAACTGTGAAGAAGATTTTGCTCGCGGGGTATGTTTGGTCAAGTCTGCATGTGGATGTCCAACATTGGTGTAAAAGTTGTCACAATTGTCAGGTAGATGGGAATACAAGATTGGTTTATGGTCCAACGCAAATCGTGCTTGCAAATGGACCCTTTGAAAAGTGGGGCATTGATGCTATGGGTCCTCTGCCTAGGACAAAAAATGGTAAACTCTACATTCTAGTGGCTGTAGACTATATGACTAGGTGGGTGGAAGCACAAAGTGTGGCAAAGATAAATGAGAGGATAGTGAGAAAATTTGTCTACACTCACATTTGTTGTAGATTTGGCACATCTTTCAAGATTGTTTCTGATAATGGTCCAGGGTTTAGAAAGGGCTTGCTCACAGAAGTCCGTGAAGAACTTCACATTCTACATCGTCGTAGTACACCCTACTATCCCCAATCAAATGGTTTGGTAGAAAAAGCTAATGGTGTCATTGCAGGCATCATTAGAAAGATGGTGAAAAACAAGACAAAGTTGTGGGATGACTTCTTGGATGGTGCCTTGTGGGCGTATCGAACCACATATAGGGAAGCCACGGAGTTCACACCATTTCACTTGGTCTATGGTCAAGAGGCTTTACAACCAATTGAGCTCAACATTCCAACAATGCGACTTCATGGCAAAGCAGCACAAGATGATCGAGAAGCATGGATGGATCGACTTCTTACCTTAGCTGAGCTTGAGTGGAAAAGAGAAGCAGCATACGAGTGCTACAAGAGGAAAGCTACACAGGCGAAGGAGAAGCTTGACAAGAAACTAAAGGACAAAGGCATCAATGAAGGAGATCTTGTGCTAAGGTATGACAATCGACTCGATAATCGTTTTGATGCCAAATTTGAAACTAGATGGCGGGGGCCATACATAGTCAAGAAGGCTTTCAATTCAAGTTACTATCAACTTATGGACTTGAATGGGAAAGAGCACTCTAGGAAGGTAAACGGGTATCGCTTGAAGCCTTATTTGAGTCGCCTTCTACCAAAGGATCTACCAAAGATCTGTCAAAAGGCAGCTATCTCATGTAAGTATTGTTCCGTGAAGCATGAGTGTAACTCAAACCAAAATTCCAAGGGCCCAAACAATAAAGAGTTGTCAAGGACTCTGAAGCACTCTCTTTGGAAAAGATGCTTTATGATGGTACATGAATATACCATCATCCTGGGGGAGGGCTAATGATAGCCGTTTTTTGCCTCTCTGTAATTTCCATAGTGAGTTACCTCACCCTATCAAATCACTCAAACACTGTGGTTACCCTCACCCTTTCACTGTATATAGGTGTGTGTGAGTTAGGGGACTTTTCCCATATCTTCTTAAAAACCCTCAATTAGCTAGTCACGGCTAGTTGAGCCAAAAAAATTATATATATATAAGTATATTATGGCCCATTTGTGTGTAAATATTTCATTGTATATAGGGCCTAAATAAAAGGATTTTTCATAATTATTTTGGTATTTATTTAAATATTTCTACCTAGGGTGTGTTATTTATGCTATGTACATTGACTCACCATTACCATATTTTTTCTTACCATTTTGCATACTCTTTATTCCATATAAAAATAATTTCATGCAAGCTTCTCTTATTTTTGGTGTAACTCCATCCCAACAAAATTCCAAAAAAACTAGTTCTATTTATGTGTATATTTTTTCACTATTGTGATTTTTTCCTTCCTACATCTATTCTCTATTACTCTCATAAATTAGACCACCAAAACTATTCATCTTTTTATGGTAGATTTATAATGAGAGAGATTTATTTTGACCCCTGTATATTTTTTCCACCTATATTATTTATATTTGACATGTACATTTTTTTTTTCTAGACTCCTCAATATTTGATTTTCTTAGTTGTACTATTCACTTATATCATGATCTCAACAATATCTTCAATTATAGACCTACCAAATAAGGTCAAGGGTAGTGGCATGCATGCGTGTACTATGGAGGGCTCACTCTTGGCGGTATTCAAAAGAATCATCCAAAGAAGGACCCCACAAGGACTTTGTGCAGTGGAAAAAGACACTCAGTTTTGCTGAATTTTTAAAGGTCACTTGCTCTCCGAATTTGAAAAGGTAATACAAACAAAAGTTGTAGCTCGTGAGCTAAAATTTTACCTCAAATATTTTTATATTTTTTTGAGCTACGAGCTGTGAGCTATGATTTTATTAGTGGACCCCAGCTTGCCCATGCTATGAAGCCACACTCCCTCTTCCACTTTATCATTTTTCTCTCTCACACACACTTCTCCACTCATCATCCCCACCTCTCTCACCACTCCTCTCTGCACCCTACTCACCTTCTTCTTAACCTTGAATAATAAGAGAAACCATGGTGAACTCATGTCTCCTACACACACTTCCATTCCAAAATTGACCACCTAGTCTCATTTTTCCTCATCCATATTATCCATATCTATCAAAAAAAACCACAAAATTCAGTCTCTTCTCTTGAAAGACAGCATCATGGTGATTGATTACTCATGTTCACTTACCTTGGCTCCCAAGGAAGGTCAAGAGTGGAGAAAAAACGTATCGTCAAATCTAGTGGACCGTCAGCAAGCGTCAAAATTGACCCTACTCAAGACACTTGGAGCATCATCATTGTAAGAAATCCATATTTTCTTACCTATTAAGAGTTTTTTCTTCCTTATTTGTATCCTAATTGGATACTCCCATTGTAAATATCCAATTCCGTTTGTAAATCAATAAAAATACTAACTCTACTAATTTACTAACACTAACCTACTATGAAAAGTCCTATCACCTCCACTTCTCTCCTCTCTCTCTCCTTCATCTATCCACACCAACTTCTTCATAATTCCAAGCAAAAGAAATTAGATAAGTGCTGAAAATATAACCCAACCATGGTTGGAGAAGTAACCCTAGCCCTCAAAATTGCTATAAAAGGAGGGTGTAGCTAGCACAAAAGGGGGGAGCCATAAGCAAGAGCACTATGCTATAGCTTGAGAAGCCAACCTCAACCTCTCTAAAAGGAGCTCTTGAGTGGAAGCTCATTGTCTTATGCATATGCATGTGTTGTACTAGGGGTGATTAGCAAGGGAACGCTATGCCATTGTAAGAGAGAGTGATCATTCAATTGAGAGTAGGGAATCTATCATTTCTCTTACTAGTGTAAGCCCAACATTTGTTGAATCAAGGAGGGTGGATTTGGACTAAGCTTGGATACTTTGTCTCTCTTCCAACGTGAAGTAATGGACAACAATGATGTGTAAGTGTCTTGGTGTTTTTTTTTAAGTTCTTGATAGCTTGTCTCTGGGTGTTTTCATCAATTTAGCCATAAATCCCACATACTGTAAGAGGGCGACAGGGTGGAGAGGACGCCCCTGGCCTTAAGACAATGATTGGCGTGGATTTTCTTGTGATGTGTTTTGGTGTAATTTACTCAAGCTATGTTGAACAAATACTAATCTCACTTTGATTGGTCATGACAGATTTGTAAGAAGGTATTAATGCAACAAGCACCCCCTCCCCCTTCTCTCTCTTTCTTACATATATAATTGTGTTTGCTTGATCATTGTCGATATATTTCAAAGCAGTCCAAGCACTCTCTCTCTCTCTCTCTCTCTCTCTCTCTCTCTCTCTCTCTCTCTCTCTCTCTCTCTCTCTCTCTCTCTCTCTCTCTCTTTCTTTACGCGTCCTAGTTCGCATCCAAAACTGGGTGGTGCCCCAAATTTGTGTAGGGTTAGGTTGCGGGTTTGTGTGTGTGTTTGTTGTTTTTTCCAACCCCAACCCAATTGAGCAGCACGGGAGCCTAGAAGAGTGCTTAGAGGCCACTCTTCTTGTTGCCCGCCCCGAACCGCCTCAGCATGCATGGGTATTTCCGCTTAAAGCAAAATCCGAAGTTTTTATGTGCTTCAAACAATTTCTGGCTATGGCTAAAAATCTCTCGAAATGTACTATGGTCACCCTCCATTCCGATCGAGGGTGGGAGTATATGTCTCATGAATTCAATGCATTTTGGCTAGTTGTGGTATAAAACACCAATGTACAGTGCCTTATACACCTCATCAAAATGGTGTTGTTGAGAGGAAAAACAGGTCACTGACGGAAATGGCACAATGTATGGTCAAAAATCAAGCTTTGCCGCATTCTTTTTGGCTTGAGGCCATCATGTGTGCCACTTATGTACTTAATAGGTGTCCTACAAAATCTTTGCAGTCTATTACTCCATATGAAGCATGGCATGATAGAAATCCTTCTATTGAGCACATGCGTGTTTTTGGTTGTTTGGCATATGCTTTGGTGCCACAAACACAGCGCAAAAAATTGGATGATAAGGCTGTCAAATGTATTTTTGTTGGTTATAGTGCTGAAAGCAAAGGTTACAGGTTATATCATCCACAAACAAAGCGTATTCTGACACTTTGTTTCCTCTTTTCAGTGGTGGAAATACGAATGTAATTTCCAATGAGGCAAATGTACAGCCTATGGGGGTTTCTGAAAATGTTACATATCAGCCTATTACTGATGTAGATGTACATGATGTACTTAATGAAAAAAGGGCTAAAAATGAGCAGGTTAGAGGTATGCCAAAATGGATGGTGCACACTTTGCGTGACAGTAAATTGGATGCACCTTTGTCTAGTCGTACTCGTTCAGGCTCTCGCCATGCATCTTATGCATCAGATTGTTATGCTTTGGCTGTGTCTAACTTACATGATGTTGAGGAGCCTCGGTCTTTTGATGAAGCACAAAATTTAGAAAATTGGATGGATGCCATGCAATCGCAATATGATGCACTTATAGAAAATGACACATGGACTTTATGTGATTTGCCTCCTGGCAAAAAGGCCATTGGTAGGAAGTGGGTTTACAAGTTTAAATGCAAGCCGGATGGTGAGATCGATCGCCATAAGGCTTGACTTGTTGCAAAGGGTTATGCACAGCAAGAAGGCATAGATTATGAAGAGACTTTTTCTCCCACTTGTCGTATGACTACTGTGCATTTTATTTGTGCATTAGCAGCTCATTTGGTTGGGATGTACATCAATCAGACATTGTTACTGCTTTCTTGAATGTTAACATATTTGACGAAGTTAATGTAACGCAGCCTCGCGGTTTTGTCATAAAAGGACAAGAGGAAAAAGTGTGTAGATGTAAGAAGGCTTTGTATGGGTTGAAGCAATCTCCTCGTGCTTGGTATGAGAAAGCTGACACTCATTTGGTCAAACGAGGCTTTCGTAACAGTCCAACAAAAAGCACACTGTATGTAAAGCGTGAGGGTGATGTACTTCTCATTGTGGTTCTTTATGTCGATGATTTGCTAATCACTAGACCAAATGACAGACATATTGCTGAATTTAAGGCTGATTTCAGTGCTACTTTCAAGATGAAAGATTTGGGGTTGTTGCATCATTACTTGGGTATACAATTTAAGCAGTGTGTTGGTGGTATTGCCTTGTGTCAAAAAAGTTACATAGAGACATTGCTATGTAAGTCTGGACTTGAGGATTGCAAACCTATTGCCACTCCCATGGAAACATGTTTGGAGTTGAGTCTACATGATGCTGGCGATCCTGCTAATGTCACTCTTTATCAAACTACTATTGGCTGCCTCATTTATGTATGCAACACGAGGCCGGATATTCAGTTTGCAGTCTCACAGGTCAGTAGATTTATGCATAGCCCAAGGTCTAAGCATTGGCAGGTTTTCAAGAGGATTTTCCACTACCTTAGTACATCTTGGCTTGTTTTATCCCAAGGGGGGATCATTCCTGTCAGACTTACATGCTTTTTCGGACTCAGATTGGACTGGTTGTTTTGACACGCTTACGGATGCAAAGCGGATCCCAAACCCCAGCGACCTCTAAAACGCTGGGGGCCGAATGGCACGCCTCGAGCCTCACGATAAAGCAAACAGGGGGCACCACCTAGCTTAAAGCGTCTAGGACGCTAACCACCATGATATGAACACCGCAAGCTTACACACGGAGAGAGAGAGAGAGAGAGAGAGAGAGAGAGAGAGAGAGAGAGAGAGAGAGAGAGAGAGAGAGAGAGAGAGAGAGATTTGCAAATGACGAAAACCCTCGGGGGTGTGAGGCAAAATTATTTATGTAATATTTACAAATGGCATGCCGTGGTGGTAGAGAGGTAGGGAGAGGAGGTGGTGCAAACTACTTGGTGTGTTCTCTAAGACGACTCAATGACTGTGAAGCTTCCTACCAAGAGCGTGTATACGTGTGTGCATCGATCATTGGAGTCGAGAGGTGGACGTGGTTCCCTTCGCATGGTGTCCCAAGGCAAACCCAACACACAAGCCCCCTCCCCATGATGGTGATAGTTTCAACTCTTCCCACTACACTCTACCAAGTGCTGACTTCCCATGGACTGCCCCCTCCTCCCCCCCGTGATAGTGACCTCTCAGTGCCAATTTATAGGTGTTGGTTGCTTGGATTATGGTAATCCCAGTGTCATTAGGATAAGCTAAATCGGGGAGACAATGCAAGTGGTGGGCCCGGTGTGGTTGACCCTTGCTTTGTTTTGGGAGGTTATTAAAAGATGAGAATCTCTAGGTGGGCCTTTATGACCATCACCTAGAGAGAGGATATTTACAAAAAAAGGGAATTTTACAATGGCTCGGGTGAAAACTGAAGAAATGATGAAAATAACCTATAATTACTGGAACGGTATCCTGGTTGCGTATTACCGGCGAATGGTGTGTTGCCGGTGCGTCGGTGTCTAGTGTACTTTTCGGGGTCTGTTGGGGCATGCCTTCGGCGCATTTCCTCTTTTTGTTGTTGGTGGCGCATGCTTTGGATCCTTCTTCTTTTTGTGGTCGTCGTAGTAGTGGAGTCCTTCATTGTTTTTTTTGTATTTGTAGTGCGTATACGCGCGTGTGTGTGTGTGTACGTGTGTGCATGTGAGCGGATGTGTATATATGTATGTATATGGGTGTGTGTGCGTGAGTGTGTGTATTTGTATGTGTGGGCGAGCATGTGGTGGGAACGGGGGGCTTATGTACATAATGTATATATTATATATATGTTTTTATATTTTTTTTAATGTTTGGTGGCCAGCGGCAGCTACGCATGCTTGGGGTGGGGGGGATGGTGTGTGTGTGTGTGTGTGTGTGTGTGCGTGTGTGTGGGCGCGCACGCATGGGGTGTGTGTGTGTGTGTGGTGTTGAGAGAGCGAGAAACATGCGCTACGCTGGTACAGGCCAAGCGGGAGAGAGAGGGAGATGGCGGGCGGCTGCTGCCGAAATAGAGCGCGAGAGAGGGAGAGGGGATTGGGGTGTGTGTGAGTGTGAGGATGAGGGAGAGGGTGAGGATGAGGGGGTGAGTGTGTGGTGTGGGAAATCATGGGCTCCATGGCTCCGTGCGCTGCGCCTTTGGGTTGAAACGAGAGAGAGAGAGAGAGAGAGAGAGAGAGAGAGAGAGAGAGAGAGAGAGAGAGAGAGAGAGAGAGAGAGAGAGAGAGAGAGAGAGAGAGAGAGGATGAGGTGGCGCTAGAGGGAGGGGGAATCCCATAGGGTGGGTGCCCACCGTGGGGGGGGGGGGGGGGGGGGGGGGGGGGGGGGGGGGGGGGGAGGGGTGGGGGGATAAAAGAGTGTGAGAGAGGGAGAGGGTGAGTTTAAGAATACAGGAGAGCGGGGGGGGTTCCCATGCGGGAGCATGAGAGAGGGGTTGGGGTGAGTGCTCGAGGCTTGCGCCTGGCCGGGGGTGGCCAGTAGGGGGGCGGGGGGGGGGGGGGGGGGGGGGGGGGAAGGTTTGGGAGAGGGGGAGAGAGGATATTAGAGAGAGGTATGTAGGGAAAATGTGAGAGAGAGAGAGAGAGAGAGAGAGAGAGAGAGAGAGAGGGAGGGAATAGAGGGTGGCCGGCTAGGCCGGGGTATAGACAAGCGGGGGCCTGAGGGTGATAAGGTTGGCCAATCGAAAGGGGGGGGGGGATGTTCCATGCCCGTAGAGGTGTTGTGAGGATTGACCAGGCAATGCCGAGCCTTCCAATAGCGTCACGAAGGCTCCAACAGAGGAAAAATAAATTTTTTTCTTTTTTTCTTTGATTTTCAAAAATTGGCCATCATTAGCCCTCTCCCTTTGGCTAGAGGCATTCATGCTTCTAGCCCTTCTTCTGCTTCTCCAGCTGTGGAGTTAGAGGGTTCTCCCTCCTCTCAAATGTCTAGTATGAATTCTGGATCAAACCTAATAAAATACCTTTTCAATCTCCATCCATTGACCCTAGTCTTGTGAATTCTCCCATCTGCTGCCGTTGTCATAGCATTTCTTAATGATGAATGGCCCTTCCCATCTGGGTTGAAATTTCTTATCCTTCCTAGTGTCAAATCTGTTGTTGTATCTTAGTACTAACATACCTTTTTCCAGTCCCTTTTCTTTAAGCCCTTGATTGAAAGTCAGCCGAGGTCGTTCTGCCTGTGCAGCATAGTGATTGATTGCTTCTTCCCTATCCAGTTGGAATCTCTCCAGATCCAAGATGTGGTTTCGGAGGTTTACAATGGGACGATGTATCTAGCTAGCCAAAACTCGTAAGCTGGCTTTTTGTATCTCAATGGGTAGAATTGCCTCCTTCCCATAAACTAGATGGAAAGGGGTGAAACCTAGTGATGTTCGGAACGTTGTTATGTAGGCCCAAAGAGCTACCATGAGATGTTTATCCCAGTCCCCTGTGTGATTGTTCACTTGCTTTGTGATGATTTTGCAAATCATTCCATTTACCTTTTCTGCCATACCATTGCATTGTGGATAGTATGGTGTGGAATGCCGGCGAGTGATGCCTAACTTCTTCATCAGCTCTCCCACCAAATCACCTCTGAATCCTGGTCCTCTATTTGATCTTATCTCAAGAGGATTGACAAAACGGCAAACGATATGCTCAAAAATGAACTTTGCCACCTCTTGGGCTGTAATGCGGGTGGTGGATGTTGCTTCTGCCCATCGAGTCATGTAGTCTCCACCCATTATGATGTATAGTTTACCTGATTGGGCCCTTGGTAAAGGACCGATTGCATCTATTCCCCATTTCTCAAATGGACCATATGAGATGATAGGAGTTTATGGCTCATAGGTTAATGTTCGATCACTGGCCACTTGACAAGCCTTACATGTTTTACACCAATGGTGTACATCCCTGTTCAAGCTAGGCCAAGAGTATCCTACTTGTAGAATCTTCCTACCGGTGATATCTAGAGCAAAATGACCACCGCAGATGCCATCATGGCAACTTGAAATTACCTCTGTGATCTCACTGGAGGTTGGCACCCGCCTGAGAATTTGATCCTTGCCCTTAAAATACAAGTGGTCGTTTACAAGGCGGTACCTAGTAGCCTTCCTTACCAACCACTATTTTTTGCCTTTGGTGTGTCCTGCTGGACATTCTCCTGTATCTAGAAAGCTGATGACATCAGGCATAGCATCACTACCTTGAAAGAGGGGTAGCTTTAGTTTGATCACCCCTATGGGAACGTCTTGTATTCTTTCTTTGGCTAGAGCATCCGCCTCTCGATCTTCTGTTCTGGGAACATGGAATAGTTTCACTGCTTCAAACTTCTTTAGAAGGTCCTTAACTTGGCGAAGTTGACCAAGTAAAACCTGATTCTTACAATCCCAGGTGCCATTCATCTGCCTTATCAAAAGCAAAGCATCACCAAACACATTTAGGCGCTGAAATCCTTGTGAAATACATTGTTCCAACCCAAGAATTAGGGCTGCATATTCTGCTTCATTGTTGGAGTGGGAGTGTAATAACTGCTCGATGGAGAATACTCTCTCTTGCTGTTCATTGAAAATGACTATGCCTGTTGCAGATTGATCCATTGTTCTCTTGTATGCTCCGTCAAAGAAAAGAGAGTGAGCTCTTTCTAGCCTAGGACTTTCTACCATTGGTGTTTCTTCCTTTGCTTCCGCATTGACCTTCAGCTTCTTCTCATAATGGCGATGAGTGAGAATTCTCGCTAAACTAACCTTGGTGGAGTTCTCTACTTGCATGGTGTAGTCAAACTCTTGTAATCTAATCAACCACTTTGAGATCCTAAATGAGACATCGATGTGTCGCATTACATATGGGAAAACCTCTTCCATTGTCAGGATTACAAAGGGTCTAGACAGGAGATAGGAGTGGAACTTTGTGGTAGCAAACATTACTGCCAGAACCATGTGTTCCACTTCAGTAAATCCCTTTTCTGACGGGGTCATGACACGACTAGAGAAGTAAATAGGACGCATGAAAGAAGTTTTAGGGTCCTTTTGCATTAGCACTGCTATGAGTGTATCACTTCCCACACTAGGGTTCACATAAAATGGCTCGTCCCACTTAGGAGGTGAAATAGTGGGAAGCTTAGCTAGGATTTGCTTTACCTTAGTAAACTGCTGCTCATTCTCTTCGCTCCATGAGAAGACATCCCTCTGGGTTAGTTGTTGTAGGGGAAGGACCACTTGAGATAGCAGGTGAATGAACCTGCTTAAGTATCTTACCTTCTGAAGGAAAGAAACAAGATGCTTGGCGGTGGTGGGTGACGATAAAGACACCAGGGCCTGAATCTTGCTAGGGTCAACCTCGATCTCTTTTGCTGAAATTACATGAACAAGGAGAGTGACTTTGCTTTCACCAATGTGACACTTATCCACGTTGAGTTGGCCACCGAAGGTTTGCAGCCTGGTTAAGCCATCATATAATTTGCTTAAATGAAGGGCTCGTGAGCTATAGATGCAAAAATCATCTATGAAAACCTTTATTGATGTTCCAAAGTAGGGTTGGAAAACAAAAGTCACATAGTGCTGAAATGTGGCCGGGGTGTTAGTGAGGCCAAACGGCATCACTCTGTAGGAAAAACATCCCCAAGGTGTGATGAAGGTTGTCTTCTTCTGATCTTCCTCCGCAATGCTAATCTGGAAGTATCCTGAGTAGACATCGCACACTGTCTATCGCTCGTGACCTGCCACTTCATTGAGTATTTCATCCTGGAATGGGAGGGGAAAGTGGTCCCTCTTTGTGGCTGCATTGAGAGGTTTATAATCCACATAGACTCTCTACTTACCTTTTTTTTTTGGTGTGACTACTACTGGGGAGACCCATTCTGAGTCTTCGACAGGGTAGATGAAACCTTCTTGTAGCAAACTTCTCACTTCTTTAAGCAATGCCTCTTGTTGGATTACTCCAAGTCTTTTGAGCTTCTGTACTACAGGTTTACTGCCTTCCTTGATCTTTATGTTGTGTTGTACTACTGTAATTCCTGTGATCTTATC
The DNA here is from genome assembly GCF_014529385.1 of Adiantum capillus-veneris. Lineage (NCBI taxonomy): Eukaryota > Viridiplantae > Streptophyta > Polypodiopsida > Polypodiales > Pteridaceae > Adiantum > Adiantum capillus-veneris. The sequence goes on from NC_140938.1 coordinate 48,829,767, forward strand.
ATAGCCATCAATGAACAAAGTAGTGAAGTTACCTAGCATGGAGACGTTGTGACGTGTTTTGGCGAAACGGTGCGGACCACCCCAAAGTCTTTGAGATATGTTTTTTAATGCTTTTGGGGGCCTTAGATGTAAATAAATCATGCTTGTACTAAGTGTACAAAGGTGGTGTGTGCCAGCTGTCTCTACGCATGCGTGTCAGTTGTGCGAGGTACATAGTTTTGCTGTTTTTCAACATAGAAGTGTCGAGACTTAAAAGTGTGAGTAAGTGCTTTAAAAATATGAAGAAAAACTGAAATTTTATCAGCTTGGGGTCGTGAGTGAGTGGGATTTTTTAGCTGTGAAGAAGAAAGCCTCTCTTGCTGCAGTCTGCGGTGGTGCATGGGGGTTGTGTAGTGGAGATACCCATGTGTGTGTGCGAGGGCCTGGAGCCTTGATTGGAGAGTGTGTCTCTCATCAAGAAGGCCATGAACATGGGTGGTGACCTCTGCACTTTCACCCCTCTTCTCTCTTTTTGGTGATGGAAGCTGCGTGAAGCGAGCTCTCTTGTACACGTGTGCCTGCTACTCAGGTTTGGCAGTGAAAGCCCCTTGTTATTGTTTTGAATGGGAGGTTGTTTCCCCATGTTTTCCATGGTTTTTTCTGAGTTTTTTGTCTAAGAATCATGATTTTTTGTATAACTCATGATTGGCATGGGTTTTGATGGGTTTGTGTACATGGTTGGGAGCGACTATGGAGCCCCTTCTTGCATATGCAAGGTCTGCTGAGATGGTGTGAGGGTATGGTGTTTATGAACAAAAGTGCAGAGATTTTCCTTGGTTTTCATTGGTTTTTTTTCCCAAAATTTAGTGCCTTTTTTGCTTCCTTGACTGCAATTGATCATAGCTAGGGCTATGACAGTATAGAGGGAAGCTAGTCGAGTGTAGGCGGGGTTTTGTGCATGCAAGGGTGAGTGTGTTTGTGAGTGGAGATTGGATCTTATCCTCTTGTGAGAGCTACTTTACTTTTCCTCATATATCTTGTGAGTATGGAGGTGTTATAGAGGCCACCCCCAAATCCTTCACATGTTTTGGTGCCCCCTTTCTGAGGATCTATTTTGGCTCTCCGGTTGAGACTTTCCCTGGAGTCAAGCTCAACCTTCTATTTTTAAGTTGTTTTCATGAGTTCTCCAAGTTTTACAGGTGAAGATGATAAGGACCCGAGAAGGTTCTTGACACAGGTACAATTGCAATGTTTAATGACAGGAAATGATTGTGAAGGAGAATGGTTGCGTATCTTTCCTCTCTTGCTTGAGGGTGATGCTTATGTCTGGTATAAGAGCTTGAATGATGCAAATAAGAGTTGTTGGTCACTCTTGGAATCATTATTTCTTCAAATATATGTAGTGATGCCAACTCCAAATGAAGCTTGGTCAAGGGTGAAGAGCTTATCTATGCGCGAAGATGAGTTTGTTTCTTGCTTTTGGAAGAGGTTCAATGATGTATGGATGCAATGGGAAAAGTGTGTGAAGTATGCTAATGTGATGTCAGTGAAAGAGTTACATGGTACACACATGCAATTTGAGAGGTTGAAAATGTTGATAAGCAAGTTGAAACCTACCTTGCGTTACATGTGGAATTGAAGAATCCAAAAAGCATGAAAGAAGCACTACAGGTTGCCTACAACAAAGAGAGGAAGATAAGGCTTATGGTAGGTTTGGATGCGCCACCGAAGATAGAGGATCTGCACTTGGTTGATTTACTGTATAAGGTTGTTGAAAATGGTCATGAACTTGAGAAGCCACTTTCTATTGATGAGGAGGAAACAAAGCATGCAAATGTAGCAGCATGTGATCACGTGGAAGAAAATGACATACATGTGGTGAATGCTTATGATGTAGACATAAACAATTCTATGGATTCTTCTCTTGATGTTGGAGATGCTGATTTTTTTTCTTTGAATCCCATGGTTAAGAGTGATGTTGATGTGGATGGATATTATGTGTCTACATATGGCTTATTTGATGAAAATGCTTTGGTATGCGAAGTTGTGGGAGCATCTATAATGGATGATGTATGTGATGAGGGTTGTATAGACTCTCCTCTTGAGTATGAGGATGCTGATGCAGTTGAGTTTCATGGTCTACAAGAATCTCATGCTACTCTTGTGGTTGATGATGAAGACTATGCCTCTACTCCTGGGTTGTTTGATGAGTTACCTATGGCTGCCAATGATGATGTAAATGCTTTTGGTGATTTGGATTATCACTTGGATGTTAATGAGGTGAATATGGATTCATTTAATGTCACCAAAGAACCCATTGGTGAGGATGAGGTGGCTGATATCCAAGACTTTGTTTCCACTTGTGGCATGTTTGATGATATGCATATGGTTGCCGATCATGTGGACGGTTGTGTTGCACAAGGTTCTATGGAGTCCCATGTTGAGCTTAAACGTAATGACTTGGATGCTTTGATTGTTGATTTTCAGCCTAAATTTTTGCATGATGATGTGGTCCTTGATGATGGCATATCTGTTAGTGGCTTGCTTGGTGAGCTACTTGTTGTTGGAAGCTCTAATATCAACCACGAGAGAATATTAGAGGAAGTTTTGAGGATAATGAAAGAGGGTCTTTGCTTTGGAAATCTTAATGATATGGATGGTCATATGCTTTGTGCTAGTGGCTTTGATATGCTTGCCAAGCTGGATGATGGCATGCCTTATGGTCTTAATTATGATAGACAAGAGAAAGTGCTCTTTTGTGGTTTGGCATGCAAGGACACTTTGAATGTCTTGACTAGACAAATTATGGTTGAGAATGTAGAAGCTTTGATGGATATATTTGAAATCAGTGATTTGTATGAGTTGAAGCATGAAATTTTTGGCTTGGATTCAATGCAAAATTATGTGTATGATAGAGGGAAAAGGCATATGTCTCGTGTCAATAGCATATTGGATTTTGCTTTGGTGGGAGAAGCGCCTACTATGTTATGCATATGGTTATTGGATGCAACATGGAGGTGGATGGTAAGAGAATCTATGTTACTTTTAGCTCTCATCTTATATTTTGGTTCTTTTGTGGCATGAAAAATAAGAGAATGTTTACAATGATGTGAAAGTATGCACATGAAACACTTGAAAGTGTTCCATGCTTGTTGGGGGGGCAATATGTGACGTGTTTTGACGAAACGGTGCGGACCACCCCAAAGTCTTTGAGATATGTTTTTTAATGCTTTTGGGGGCCTTAGATGTAAATAAATCATGCTTGTACAAAGTGTATAAAGGTGGTGTGTGCCAGTTGTCTCTACGCATGCGTGCCAGTTGTGCGGGGTGCATAGTTTTGCTGTTTTTGTACATAGAAGTGTCTAGACTTAAAAGTGTGAGTAAGTGCTTTAAAAATATGAAGAAAAACTGAAATTTTATCAGCTTGGGGTCGTGAGTGAGTGGGAGTTTTCAGCTGTGAAGAAGAAAGCCTCTCTTGCTGCAGTCTGCGGTGGTGCGTGGGGTTGTGTAGTGGAGATACCCATGTGTGTGTGCGAGGGCCTGGAGCCTTGATTTGAGAGTGTGTCTCTCATCAAGAATTCCATGAACATGGGTGGTGACCTCTGCACTTTCACCCCTCTTCTCTCATTTTGGTGATGGAAGCTGCGTGAAGCGAGCTCTCTTGTACGTGTGTGCCTGCTCCTCAGGTTTGGCAGTGAAAGCCCCTTGTTATTGTTTTGAATAGGAGGTTGTTTCCCCATGTTTTCCATGTTTTTTTCTGAGTTTTTTGGCTGATAATCATGAGTTTTTGTATAACTCATGATTGGCATGGTTTTTGATGGGTTTGTGTACATGGTTGGGAGCGACTATGGAGCCCCTTCTTGCATATGCAAGGTCTGCTGATATGGTGTGAGGGTATGGTGTTTATGAACAAAAGTGCAGATATTTTCCTTGGTTTTCTTTCCCAAAATTTAGTGCCTTTTTTGCTTCCTTGACTGCAATTAATCATAGCTAGGGCTATGACAGTATAGAGGGGAGCTAGTCGAGTGTAGGCGGGGTTTTGTGCATGCAAGGGTGAGTGTGTTTGTGAGTGGATATTGGATCCTATCCTCTTGTGAGATCTACTTTACTTTTCCTCATATATCTTGTGAGTATGGAGGTGTTATAGAGGCCACCCCCAAATCCTTCACAACGTACTCCTTCCTTTCTTCATTGGTTAACTCATTTGAGAGCATTGTTTGTAACTTACCTACATCCTCTGAGGACTGCATACCTGATGATCCCTCTTGGTTTGTCGAGGGTATTTTAGATTGTGTTAATCTGTTTGGGTCTTTAAGAATGACCCCCATCACTTCAATGCTGCTGTCACTTCCGTCGGTGGTGGTCGTCTCTTCTCTTGAGGTAGACGAGTAGTCGCTGGTGGACTCATCTTCTGAAGCCTCCAAGATCATGTTGCACTGCTTTCCAGTCCTCATGTCATAGAATATGAACTTTCCTTTAGCGTCCTTCATCTGAATCATCCCGGTGCTCCAGTCTTGTTTAGCCTCCATAGCCATAAGCCAAGGCCTCCCAAGAATGATGGGGTAGCCCTCCCCTTTGTGTGGCATGACGAAGATGTCTACCTCCACTTTTGTATTGAATGCTTTTACTTTGACCGCATTTACAATGTCCACGTATTTCACTCTTACATTGTTTGCCATCTTGGCTCGGCAGGGTGCCGGCCTACTTACCTCTAGACCTAGATGGTGCATCGTCTTTTCACTCATGACGCATATTTGTGCGCCACCATCTATGTAGACGTTCGAAATTTGTTGCCCCTTGATGTGAGCGTCCATGGTTGGTAGGATGTCGTCGAGATCCCTTCCAGAGATAGCCCCAGCTATCCTCGGCCTTGATTTCTTGGTACTTACCATTTTTTTCCATTGCCTCCTCATTTTGGGTGCAAGGTGGAGTAATTGGGGTGAAGTTATCTTCGGGCCCTGCATTAACACATCCTGAACTAAGTCATAAGGTTTTGTATACTCACCTAGTGAGAAGTCCACGATGTCTATCTTCCACCGCGGTTTAGCTGCTTGCTTGCTAGACTCGGCCTTCCCTTTCATCTTCTCTTCTCTTTGAGATGCTTCCTCGTGCACGCTTCACTCCCATAGCATCCACTTCTTCTACCTTCTCTTTCCCTTTGTGCTTCTCTCAAACTGATTCTTCTACCTTTTCCTTCCCTTTAGTCTCCAAGCTAATAACACTCACTGCTTGGTTCACAACAAGTGGTGGGGGTAGTGGCGGAATGAGAGGTTGGGGTAGTGGTTTTTGTTGTACAGGTGGTCGAAGGATTTGGACCGGTGGGATTGGTCTTGGTTTCCTAGGTGGTGGTGGTCTTGCTCTTGGCGGAGAGATCTGATTCTGTCTCTCCCCTCTATTGAAATTCTGCCTCCTCGGGTGTGGGCAGTAGTACATTCCATGGCCATCTTCCCCGCAGTTGTAACAGTGGTACTCTTGGTTCTGCCTTTGTTGTCCTCTTCCTTGTTCTAGATTCTTGCCAGGTGCATGCCCTTGCTGCACCAGATACACAGATAAACTCTCTAGTTGGGTGGTGATGCAACTCAGCAGGTCTTGCTGCTCTTTTGATGCCTCCTGCGGTTGGACTCTATGATTGGTTGTTACAGTCACTGAGGTTGGTTGGGCCGAGCTTGTTTCCTCTGACTCGTTTACTCTTGCTTGCATGAGTAGCTTCTTGTCTTTAAGGCGGGCTACTTCGACTGCCAACTCATATGTTGCAGGAAACCTTCCCTTCACCTTCTCTGTGAGCGGCGACCATAGACCAACAATGAAACGGTCCTTCTTTAGGAAATTAGGCGCTCCTTCACCTTCCTTCAGTGAGGCAACCCATCTCTCCCATAAGTCCACAAATTTGGACTCGTAGGTGGCATACTCCAGCAGACCTCCCTGCTTTAATTCTGTCAGTAGCTGCCATATCTTCTGCGAGGTTGTGCCTCCACCAAACCTCTTTACAAAAGCATCCCTTAACACATCCCATGCATTCTTGGTGGCCTGGGGCAATGCATTATACCAGGACTTGGCCTCTACTTTCATCAGTAGAGGAAAAATTCTAAGTCATGAAGCATCATCATCTTTGTTGGAGACGACACAAGCAATGTCGAAATCATCCAAAAAGTCGGTGGTGAGATCCTCTCCCTTCTTTCCACTGAACGTGGGGGAAGAAACACTTGCCATGGTAGTGACTCAGGAAATTACAAACCTCTTTTTTTTTTAACATTATATTAACAGTAGCGGCTCATAGCGGCTTTTTACAGGGGTGGGTGGATAGGTTAAAACAAGATAAAGATAGAAACATCAAAGGAAAGATGGTAATCTAATATGGGGAGAATGTTAGGGTTCGGGGAATTGAGGATTTCTCCTAGTACCTCCACACCGAATAGGTTTACAATCTTCTGTTGGTAGAAGACTTTCCTATCTACATAGATATTCACATGCATATGCTGCAGGAATCTGAACGGGAATGCCGTCGGCCCATTTTCCATTATGTACAGAGGGTGGAATACTTACTTATACTCTTACCATGCCAGTGTTGATGAGTTGGCACATCCACAAGAGGTCGTCGCCTTTCATGGGCTCTACCTTTCCTTTGTTGCTCAGCACGTACGGGGTGATTGCGACGCGTCTGACCACTCCCAGCCTCTTGGCTAACACCAATTGCAGGTAATTTCCGTAGTCGGCGTGTTGCATGAATTCTACTCCATTCAGTTGCAACTAGTCCCCAGCCCACTGGGTTTCTCCGGTGGTAGAGAGCTTCTTCAGGATAAGTTGTACAGGGAGAGGAGGAAGATCCTCCACTCGCTTTCCAAAACATCGAGAGCAGTAGCCGAACCACTCTTCTCTAGGACATGGGAATCTTATTACCACTTCTTCTTCTGGATTGTCGAAGTGGATTGGTAGCACTTGCATGCGTCATGCAAATCGGTAGGCGACTTTCCGCCACTTAGCTTCAGATGACTTCCTCTTTGGCAAACTGGGTACAACCCGGATTTCTGAGCTTGAAGCACTTGCTTGGCCAGATGCTTCTCCCTTCGGGGTCATGTGTTTCCAGACTGGCTTATCTTCTCATTGCCTTTGGCTCGAGCAGCCCCTTTAGGCCACTTTGGAGTTATAACTTTGACTGTAGTTTCTTTAGGGAAAAGAGGTCTCACCGTTTTCTTCCCTTCCTTGATGTGAATGACTTCTTCACGATGAATGTTGATGTAGATGACTTCAGCCCTTTCACTGCCTTCGTTGCTGGCACTCATTGACAGTGTGCCTTGGTTGACAATAGTGATGGCACTTCACCGACCTCCCACATGATGCTCTCAACTTATGGTTAGAACGAGCAACACGAGATGGAGAATTTACCTCTTGAATGCTGACGACACTGCAGCATGGCAGTAGCACCTCAATGAAGGCGGTTAGTGTCTCCTTCGTCTCCTCTTTTTCTGTCCTCTAGTTAGAAAATTCCTTCAGCCATTCATCCATGATTGATAGTGGGCATCACTTCCAGCATTGTAAACTGAAGGTCTTAGAAAGCCCTCCTCCGTGGGGGCACCAAATGACGGACGCAAAGCGGACCCCGAACCCCGACGGCCGCTAAAACGCCGGGGGCCGAATGGCGCGCCTCGAGCCTGCCACACGGTAAAGCGAACAGGGGGCACCACCTAGCTTAAAGCGGCTAGAACGCTAACCACGATGATATGAACACCGCGAGCTTACACACGGAGAGAGAGAGAGAGAGAGAGAGAGAGAGAGAGAGAGAGAGAGAGAGAGAGAGAGAGAGAGAGAGAGAGAGAGAGAGAGAGAGAGAGAGAGAGAGAGAGAGAGAAAATGATGAAAAACCTCGGGGGTGTGAGGGAGAGTTATTTCTGCAATATTTACAAATGGCACACCGTGGTGGTAGAGAGGTAGGGAGAGGAGGTGCTGCAAACTACTTGGTGCGTTCTCTAAGATGACTCAATGACTGTGAAGCTTGCTACCAAGAGCGTGTATACGTGTGTGCATCGACCATTGGAGTCGAGAGGTGGATATGGTTCCCTTCGCATGGTGCAATTCCCAAGGCAAACCCAACACACAAGCCCCCTCCCCGTGATGGTGATAGTGTCAACTCTTTCCACTACACTCTACCAAGTGCTGACTTCCCATGGACTGCCCCCCCCCCCCCCCCCCCCCCCCCCCCCCCCCCCCCCCCCCCCGTGATAGTGACGTCTCAGTGCCAATTTATAGGTGTTGGCTGCTTGGATTATGGTAATCCCCAATGTGATTAGGGTAAGCTTAATTGGGGAGATAAATCAAGTGGTGGGCACGGTGTGGTTGACCCTTGCTTTGTTTTGGGATGTTATTAAAAGATGAGAATCTCTAGGTGGGCCTTTGTGACCATCACCTAGCGAGAGGATATTTACAAAAAAAAGGCAATTTTACAATGGCTCGGATGAAAACTGAAGAAATGATGAAAATAACCTATAATTTCTGGAATGGCGTCATGGTTGCGTATCGCCAACGAATGGTGTGTTGCCGGTGCGTCGGTGTCGAGTGTACTTCTTTTCAGGGTCGGTCGGGGCATGCCTTCGGCGCATTTCCTCTTTTTGTTGTTGGCGGCGCATGCTTTGGATCCTTCTTCTTTTTGTGGTCGTCGTAGTCGTGGAGTCCTTCGTTTTTTTTTTGTATTTGTAGTGCGTATACACGTGTGTGTGTGTGTATGTGTGTGCATGTGGGCAAATGTGTATATATGTATGTATATGGGTGTGTGTGCGTGAGTGCGTGAGTGCGTGTGTGTATTTGTATGTGTGCGCGAGCATGCGGTGGGAATGGGGGTCTTATGTACATCATGTATATATAATATATATGTTTTTATATTTGTTTTTTCTGTTCGGCGGCCAGCGGCACCTACGCATGCTTGGGGTGGGGGGATGGTGTGTGTGTGTGTGTGTGTGTGTGTGTGTGTGTGTGTGTGTGTGTGTGTGTGTGTGTGTGTGTGTGTGTGTGTGTGTGTGTGTGTGTGTGTGTGTGTGTGTGTACGCATGTGTGTGTGTGTGTGTGTGTGTGTACGCATGGGGTGTGTGTATGTGTGTGTGTGTGTGTGTGTGTGTGGTGTTGAGAGAGCAAGAAACATGCGCTGTGCCTGTACAGGCCGAGCGGGAGAGAGAGGGAGATGGCGGGCGGCTGCTGCCAAAATAGACCGCGAGAGATGGAGAGGGGATTGGGGTGTGTATGAGTGTGACGATGAGGGAGAGGGTGAGGATGAGAGGGGTGAGTGTGTGGTGGTGTGGGAAAGCATGGGCTCCATGGCTCTCCGTACGCTGCGCCTTCGGGCTGAAACGAGAGAGAGAGAGAGAGTGAGAGAGAGAGAGAGAGAGAGAGGAGAGAGAGAGAGAGAGAGAGAGAGAGAGAGAGAGAGAGAGGATGAGGTGGCCCTAGAGGGAGGGGGATCCCATAGGGCAGGTGCCCACCGTGGGGAGGGGGGGGAAAGAGTGTGTGAGGGGGGGGGGGGGGGGGGGGGGGGGGGGTGGGTTTTTGTCTTATTTTTGTTTTCTGGGAGGAGGGGGGGGGGTAGAAGTTCAATGGTGTGGGGAGGTGATTAGAGGGTGGGGGATAGCAGGCCAAGGGGAGGGTGAGTGAAG
>NC_140938.1:48846459-48856459 GCF_014529385.1 Adiantum capillus-veneris
AGTTCAAAGAATGAACAACTCTTGCAAGAACTGTTAGAAATTATGGCTTATGAGCACCACTGGGAGAGGAACCCGCCTACTATAGAAGGCCAGAGGAGGTATATAGATTGGGACGAGGAGACCCAATGATGAGATTTGTAGACCATCGTAGAATTAGACCTTCTCGGGTGCAAAAATGGATAAACAAGAAATACATGGAAAACAGAGATCCTAGGGATCATGTAGCAGCCTTTGTGCGTGTAATTAGAGCTGAAGAGGTGTTAGATTTCCCCACCCAATTTGCAAGATTTGGACTAACCCTAGAGGATGACGCTGCTACTTGGTTTGACTCTGTGGAGCATAGAGACTTTCAGTCTATGGAGGAGGTGTTTGACGAGTTTATTAAGGAATTCTCACAAAGGGGGATAGCTCATAATACAATCTCACAAATCCATAAATTCAAACAGAAAGACGGGGAATCTGTGCAAAAGGCACCCCTACGACTAAAAAGATATGTTAAGTTCTGCCCTGTGGAAGAAGTGCCAACTCAGTCCAGACTTATGATTATATTTATCCAAGGACTAAGGAATGCAGATCTCCAGAAGGACTTACATATGAAGAAGAGCACGACGTTAAATGAGTTAACTAAGGAGTCTCTCTACCTTGTGGACAATTGTGTGGTCTACAAGGAGGGTGAATTCAAGGATCTCGACGATGATTCATCCTCACAACAAAGTGGAACCAAGTCTTCTAAGACAGCACCGAAAGGGGAAGTAGCTGTAAGCTAGGAGCAGCTTGTAGAGGAAGTGCTAAAAAAGATTAACCTGTACGCCAAACCACAAGCTAAACAGCCAAAGTGGTGTGCCATTGAACAAAAATGGACAAACCATGGAATGGAGGAATGTTATTATAACAAAGGGTATGTGAGAGAACGACCGTATGCTCCACAGGCTCAGGTAGCATCTCTTCAACTTCCACCGATGCCTAGGTATCAAGCACGCAACCTACCAGGACCTGTAGGTGTAGAAAGACCACAACCAGTGTTGGGGCAACAACCACCCCTACCAGGATTACGACCAGTCGGTATAAGATACACACCAACAGTAACTGAACCAGAAGAGAAGGCTTTGGTGCCTATGCATGCATATTACGAAGATCCCAATGGATATGCTGCAAATCCTTCCTATTATCCACCGGAAGAACCCTCAACGCTAGAACCATGGAGCATGATGGGAGGTTCAGGACCACCAACAGCTGCACAGGCAGTAGGAGAAGGAAGATATGTAACATTTAATGGCCTAAAAACTTATGTGTAGTGGAAATTAGCATGAACATAGTGGGCATTTCATTAGGATAGATTCCTAATGAGAATTACAAGAGTGCTTGGGTGGAGAGAGCAACAAAAAGCATAACACCTAGTTAGATAGCATCAACAATACTTTCAAAAGAGAGAGAAATTAAGCTATTGACAACAGTTGAGGACCGGATTTTCATGGAGCCGGTCCCCCCTCCAAAAGGCTTTGTATTATGGTTTCTCCCATCAAGAGAGACATTGTACAATACAATTCTTTGTGTTCCTTCAAGACTAGCTAGTGCAATGAAGATGAAAGCTTCATGCACTAAGCAAAACACTTAGCAAACCAACATCAATTATCCCCGTTCTCAGACCCAAGACCTCACACACCTTCGAAGATGGTGAGAGCTAACAGGGTATGAGAGTAGATTGAGAGGAAGATGGAGTATCTTACGAGAAAGATGTACATCTCTTCACATAATCACTCATATTAGCCTAGCTTAGCTTATTAATTAGCTTGGTAGAGGAGATGAGCATGCATTGAAGCTTGGCTCTTGGTTGGATTTGCATCCACATGCCAAGAGTATGTTGATGTAGGCTTCTATCTCACAAGCTTGGAGTAGGTGATGAGCTCTCCATTAAAGCTTGGGAAGAGATAGTCCGCTTTACTTCTCACATAGACTGTGTGAGTGTGTGTGTGTGTGATAATGCCTTGCAAAAATCATCCCCCTCTCTCTCTCTCTTGGGCGAGCCCACTTGCTATTTGCTCTTGCTCAACCCTCATTGGCTCTCCCCAAGTCAAGCCAATGACTATTAAGCAGCATAAGTGATAGCCTTCTGACATGTGTCCCCCTTTCCCCTTTTGTGAGAGCTTTAGGTTAATTAATAATTCAATTAAACTCTCATTGGACCCCTTTGCCTCCTGGTCAATAGGAATCAGGCAAGCCATTGGGCTGCTGAATGCTCATTGGACCCCTTGGGAGACTGTCCAATAGTCTTCTAGAGGACTTAATTCTCATTGGTTCTTTTATTAAGTGTTTTTAAATTAACGAAACTAGATTTACTCTAGCCTAATTCTCATTGGTCCACCTCCAAGGCCATCCAATAGGAATTGGGTACACCTTGTGGGCATCTGGCCTAGGGAGCTGACATGTGTCCCTCATTCCCTTTGTGTAAAGGGGGCTTGTGTGTGTGTGTGTGTGTGTGTGTGTGTGTGTGTGTGTGTGTGTGTGTGTGTGTGTGTGTGTGTGTGTGTGTGTGTGTGTGTGTGTGTGTGTGTGTGTGTGTGTGTGTGTGTTTCTCTCTCATCCCCTACATGCTAGGCTCGCCCCCTCCTATGCAGGGATATGCAAAGACTTTTTTGGTCACACACAAAGCATCCAATTCCCTTAAAGTTGACCTTTGGACACAACCTTTGAATTTTGGAACCTTAGCATTTTGGAAGTCTTAATGGACTGAACCTTAGGGTCTTTTTAGCCCATTGTTGCACATGGCTCTTTTGCACATAGCCCCCCCTTTGGATCCCTATTTTTCCTCCTTTGGATCCCTACTATGGCCGGTCTGCTAGCTTAACCAATATTCTAGCTTTTTCGCCCCTGGCACTTCCCCATATTAAATGATCAGTTTAACATGAGAAAATCATTTAGGAGAATTAGATATTGATTATTATGACATTACCTCTCTCTTGAAATCATAGTCATCCTCGACTATGGTGTAGAGAAGATAAAGCATATTCATGAGTCCTTTTCTTAGAGGGTAGAGGATCCCTATGTTACCCTACGGCATCATTCCACAATGGATGACTAGTCCATTTGGTGCTTGAGAGCCTGAGGTTGCCGCAAGCATGTCTGACATTAGTCCTATCAGTCTTCCATAGCAGAGTGACAAGCTCTACTTGGTGTTTGGGAGACGTCGTCTCCGTGAACTTGATCTAAGCATGCATACTACTTCATTTTTGTGCACAATAAAGAAAAAGAGAGTCTTATAAGACAAAAACTTTGTTCATTTTTAACATTTTGTACATTTGATTACTCTTCGGAAGCATTGTAAGCATTGACAAGGTTTAGGTTATCCTTTAATTTTATGCCTTGCATCCATCTAGCATCTTCAAAAGGATAATTCTTAAACTTAATAAGATATCGTCGGATAGTCTTACGACCTCTTAGTACCTTGTCTTCATGTCGGAGAATGGACTCGGGCTGCAGCACCTCCTCTTGGTCCTCGATCTTCGGTGGGTCTTCAATAGTTGGTTCTTGAGGTGGCTCTCCTTTGTAAGGCTTTAATAGGCTCACATGGAAAGCATTGTGTATGAGCCAATGATTGGGCAACTTGAGTTGATAGGCCATCTCATTGATTGGCCTAAGAATCTGGAAGGGACCATAGTACCTTTTTGCTAGTTTAGCATAGTACTTTTGGTGTCCCGTAGGATTCTTGCCCGTCGTGTGCCTTAATCGAGCCTTAGGAAACTTTAATAAGACCCAATCATTTTCTTTAAAGGTTTGGGCTCTTCTGTGCTTGTCAGCAGTAGCCTTTTGCCTTTACTGTGAGATAGAGATAGCATCCTTAGTCTTTTGAAAAGATTCTTGTAGGTCTCGGCTATACTCATCTACAGCGAAGATCTTCCCATGTACCTTAAGTAGCAAGGTACTTTTTTATCTTCCCTCAATTACCTCAAAAGGTGCTTTTCTCGTGGAAGTATGTACAGTGTTATTGTAAGCATACTCCACTAAGGGTAAGTACTTCTCCCATTGGGATCGTTGATCTACTTCTGTTACATAGGCTTTTAGTAGATCGAGAATGGTTAGGTTAGCTATTTCAATTTGGCCATCCGTTTGTGGATGATAGGCCGAAGAGAAGTTTAGCCTTGTCCCTAAATTCTCAAAGAGACCCTCCAGAAATTACTGGTCATTCTAGGATCTCTATCTGACACTATGGACATTGGCAAGCCATGGTACTTGAAAATTTGTGAAATGAAGAGGGTTGCCATTTGATGGGCTTTGATAGTCTTTTTGACAGGTATAAAATGAGCTTGTTTACTGAACCTATCTACTATCGTCCATATTCCCGTATTCCCATGGATAGACTTAGGCAATCCAAAGATAAAATCCATGGATATGCTCTCCCATGGTGAATTAGGGATTGGTAAGGGTTGAAGCAATCCAGGTTGCCTCCCTCTATCAAATTTTGTCTTTTAGCATACCACACATTTAGAAACATACTCTTGTATGTTCACTTTCATGGTAGGCCAATAGAAATATGTTTCAATTCCCTATAAGGTAGACTGAATCCCTCTATGCCCCACATACAGTGGAGCTTGAGATTCATACATTACTTTCTCATGTAGTGAGTTAGTAATGCATAGTCTATTGCCATAGAGAAGATAACCATCTTGTAAATTAAATGGTTCTTCTTTCTTCCCTAATGCAAGGGCTCAAATCACATCTCTAAAATCGGGATCAATAGCGTACTCATCTATCATTGAAGATAGATCATTGTGAGTTGCTATGGAAACCGCATTCACTCTCGGCCGTCTTGAGAGTGCATCAGCTACTTGATTATGCTTGCCATCAATGTGAGCAATATGAAAATGAAATTGCGAAAGGAAATTTTCCCACCTCATTTGTTTGTCGCAGAGCTTGGTCTGCGTCATGAAGTACTTAAGACTTTGGTGATCCGTTCACAGAATGAAAGGAGTCCCAATAAATAGTGCTTCCATGAGTCTAAGGCATGTAGAACTGCAAGGAGTTCCTTTTCGTATACACCTAGAGCTTGCTCAACAGGGTCGAGCCTTCGACTCTCATAGCCTATGGCGTGCCCTTCTTGGAGAAAAATAGCTCCAAGGCAATCACCACAAGCATCACATTGGACCTCAAATGGTTTTGAGAGATCCGGTAGTGTAAGCACAGGTTGAGAGATAACCTTTTCGAAAGCATTGTTCTCCTTAGCATACCATGTGTACCTAACGCTTTTCTTTGTTAGGTCATGTAATGGTCCCGTAAGTTGTGACAACTTTTCTATGAAGGGTCTATAGTATGCACACATACCTATAAAGCTTCTTAGTTCATGAAGATTCCTTGGTTTAGGCCATCCTTTTATTACCTCTAACTTGGATGGATCCATTTGGATGCCATCTTGAGAGATAGTGTGACCTAAATACTGAATCTCTTGCAAGAAAAATTCACTTTTCTTTCGATTAACATAAAGTTTATTCTCTCTTAAAACTTGAAATATTACCTGGAGGTTTTTCTTGTGTTCGTCTAATGAATTAGAGTAGATGATAATATCATCAAACAACACTCCAGTGAAGGTTCGATGAGGCCTGAACAGCTTCTCCATCAAGCGGTTGAATGTGGCTGGTGCATTGGTCAAGCCAAAAGGCATGACAATGTATTCGTAAAGACCAAATGTGGTGCGAAATGTGGTCTTTACAATGTCTTGATCAACTATCCTTATTTGATGATAGCCACTTTTTAGGTCAATCCTACTGAAGTAGGTCGATCCTTGTAGCTTATCAAATAGGTCTTCTACCCGTGGAACGGGAAACCTATTCTTGATAGTGATCCTATTTAGTGCTCTATAGTCGACACACATACGATATGTGCCGTCTTTCTTTTGCACTAATAGCACAGGTGAGCAAAATGGAGATGAGCTAGGCCTAACCATGCCCTTCTCAACTAACTCATGCACTTGCCGCATAATCTCCTCTTGTTGAGCTTGAGAAACTCTATAAGGAGGTTTGTAAGGCGGTGAACTTCCTGAGAGAAGTTCAATTGCATGGTCATCATTACCTCGTTTAGGAGGTAGCTCACAAGGGATGTCGTCAATAAAAACATCTTGAAACCCCTTGAGAAAATTGGATAACTCTAATTCCTTTTGGTTGCTTTTATTTTCTTTTTCTAAAGCATTAGGTTCATTTTGAGAATCTTTAACAAAAATCATGTACACAGAAATAGAGCTCTTTATTGACTTGTTAAAAGCTGGTGTATGTACAATGGGGATAGTGTTACCCATTTCCTTAGCATCTATATACATGTCTTTTTCCCTGAACTTAAAGGAGATTCTCCTTTCAGGAAATTTAACATTGGCAGCCAGGCGATCAAACCATGGTGCCCCTAGGATTACATCCTCATGCTTGAGAGGAGAGATAAAGAAGTCCTCTTTGTCCACATAGCTTTGAACATGAAGCCTCAATTTCCCGATTAAGGGAGTGACTGAAGCTTCTTGCTCCTTGAAAGCACTGTCTGCGGGTAGGACATCTCCCATCTCGTAGGCTTGTATGCCTAGCTTGGTGGCCAACTCCATAGATATAAAATTGTGAGTAGAACCTGGGTCAAAGAGAATAAAAGCATCATGTTCTCTTACCTTTCCCCAAGCATGGCATAGAGGAGATCCTTTGTGGTGATTTTGGTGAGTCTCCTCCTCTTGGATTTCAACCAAGGAAGCTCTAGGAGGATCTTGGCGGTTGTTCTTTTGGGGACAAGCACGGTACGCATGCCCTTGTTCGCCGCACTTGAAACACCGGTTATCCTTGCGATAACGCTCAAGCTCTTCAAGAGAGAGTTTGTTTTTACCTTTGTAAACTCCCTTCTCTTTAGCTTTGTTGGAGTTGCCCTTAGGATACTTTTGGACATTGTCCTTCCCCTTAGGCTCGTTGGAACCCTTGTTTTCCGTGGGCTTATTATTTCTTTTAGCCCCCGATTGGAAATTGATTCGAGAGGCCACCATAGTATGGTGTATTACCGCCGATATGGTACGTGGCCTTTGGGAGTTGACATACTCTGCCATTTATTCGGTTAAGCACGCACAAAATTGTTGCTTTTGCTCTCCAAAATCCAACTTTTTGAAGACAGTGGCTTTGATTTGTAGGTCCCAAAATTTGTCTACATATTTGTGGATGGATTCATTGGGAGAGAGCTTTAAGCTTCGCCATTCGGTG
The DNA here is from genome assembly GCF_014529385.1 of Adiantum capillus-veneris. Classification (NCBI taxonomy): domain Eukaryota; kingdom Viridiplantae; phylum Streptophyta; class Polypodiopsida; order Polypodiales; family Pteridaceae; genus Adiantum; species Adiantum capillus-veneris. The sequence continues at coordinate 48,853,668 of NC_140938.1, forward strand.
AGTACTTTGTCTTTGGCATCGGTGGCCAACAACTGCTTCATAATGGAAGCTCTTAAAGCTTTCCATGTTCGTGGAGCTTCACCGTTGGCTCGTAGGCTAGACCACCATTTCCTGGCGGACTTTTGAAAGTGCATAGCTACATGGTGTAGCTTAGAGGACTCCGTGAAGCCCTCATCTCCAAACGCCGCATCAAATTGCTGGATAAAGGCCAAGACTTTGTCCGTAGCACCAAAGGTACCATCATAGGTAAGGAAAGAGATGCTCTTCCCTCCCTCTTTGAATTTCTTCAACTTGGACGACCTCTTCCATGCGGCATAGGATTTCCTATGACCTCTTCTTTTTGATGGTTCAAAGGTTACACCATCACTTTCTTCAGAAGGTGAAGAATTTGAAGAAGGTGGAGAAGAGGGTGACCTCTTTCTCGCCTTTTTCTTGTCTTGATCTTCGGCGTCTTCACCATCACTTTCATAAGAGGAAGAGGATGAAGAAGATGGAGAAGAGGGTGTCCTCTTTCTCGCCTTTTTCTTCTCTTGCTTTTTGTCATCCCTCTTTGAATTATGGTGTGGAGAAGAGTGTGATGGTCTTCTCCGCTTAATTTCGGAGGTCATTTGGAGGGCCTTCTAAGAAAATGTATTTTTCGCACTCTCTCTCTAGAAAATATGGCGAATAATAGAGGTGGGTCTTTCATGGTAAAAGTTCAAAAAGTGTACTTTAAGTAGATTCTTTACTCTTCTGAACATTCGTTCGTAATGATTGAATGATAATCTTCTTTTCAGTTGCATTGAATGAACCTCCTCAACATGGAGGTAATGAGGCTAACATGGAGGGACGAAGGCGCAGCCGCCTATTCACTTTCCATTAAACCTGCACATTTGGCTAATGGATCACTCCTCAAATGGCACAAATGTTACGCAAAAACGATCCAAATATCACCTTTACATTGATTTGGACAATGAGGACCAACCATTGATTAAGCGTAGTAAAGCAAACACACATATACCTCCCGCATCCATAGACATGCTCAGAGCACAGGGAGCTAAACACATAGATATATGGACGAGAGGCTCTCTCTATCCTAAGAATCCAATGACTAATGCATCTCCACCGTTTGTCAATCCTACAAGCTTATTGACCCTTGCTGGTGATGGAGAAAAGGGCCTTCTGGGTTATTGTAAATCTCTTACAAGGGAAGCTGAAACTTATAAGGGAATTCTCCAAGATCAACAATGTGAGATTGTTCGTCTTTCACATTTACATTCTACAGATCAGGTTACCATTTTGCAACACAAAACAGAGGTACAGGAACTGAAAGGAAAGGTACGAAGTTGTCAAATGAAGGACACCATCTTGGGTGGTCGTATCCAAAAGAAGAAATTGCGCAATCTTGAAACATTGCAGGTTGCATCCGGAGGTCTCAAGGAAAGAATCCAAGCATTAAGGTGATGCTTCTTGGTTGACTAAATTGTCTTAGTTAAGTAATTTTTTTGTTTTTTCTTGTTATGCATTGTTTTCATGTGCCTAAATAGTGTTAGTGAAGTAAATTTTTTGTTATTTACTTATGCATTGTCTTCATGTAGAGATTCAATCTATCCTGACAAGGAAAACATTGACCCCAAAGCCAATATAGGAAAGAGATTGAAGCCACTTATAAGTAGAAGCCTTGCAGCAGATATAGTACATGACAAGAAGTTTAAGGTCCTACAGCGAAATGTAGTGGACCGCTTTATTTTAGAGAACTCAATGCCTGCAAAAGAGATACAAGGCACACTTGATTCACTTGGTGTAAGCAAAAGAGGATACTCGGCTATACAAAAATCTGTCTCATCCATCTTTGTTAAGAAGGGAATAAAATCCAAACTTTTACCATCAGCCTCAAGTGTTTGGAAAGAGAGGCTTCAGCTTAACGACGCACAGGGAGAATATCTTGGACAACCCTTTCATATTAAAGCAACTTACAATGTCCATGGAGCAAACATGGCATATGATGAGTTCAATAATATTTTTATGGCCCTGCAGATGTTGCAGAAGAGAATGGTGGAGTTTTACAACATCACATTTGAAGAGTCACGAGGGGTATTACATGTTGTGTTGAAACTGGATGAGTGTGAGCTTGTTAAAGAGAAAAAGCTAGAGCGTGTTACTATTACTTTAATGAATAGAGCCCTCTCAAAGTGTCCCAATGATGATCCTTTGTATTTTAGTGCTCAATCAGAATCTAACATATGGTGGCTTGTTGCTTTTGAGGTAAGAGAGATTCTCAGCTAGCTCAAATGTTCACATCTACTTAAGTCTCATTTATTTTGTGTTGCAGGTAAAGAAAGAAGATCATGAGATTCTATATTGGGTGTTCCATCAAACTAACGTTCCGAAGGTGATTGATCGACAGACTAACTAGGGAGAGGTACTACGTCTAGATGGAAGGGGAGACTTTCAAGTTCAGTGGCATCTTGCAGGTGACCTCAAAACATTAAAGCGCATGTATAATTGTGGAATGGGTGCAATGGCAAAGTCGCCGTGTTTGTTCTTCATGGAGCCTGCAAAGGTCATGGACCCAAAGTGGTGGAGAAAAGCTCCAACACGTCACATTGAGGACCCTGCTTTTTGACCGGTTTTGAAAATACCACTTGTGAATGTCCACATCTGTAAAATGCATGCCCTTTGTAGAAATTGGTCTACTTATATATCGGGTTTGCTTGGAAAATCAAGAACTCAGTAGAGCGACAAGTGGCCCTGCAGTGCTTAGAATTGGTACTGTTGGATATGGGGCTTCATGGTGGCAATGTGAAAATCCA
>NC_140938.1:48861459-48901459 GCF_014529385.1 Adiantum capillus-veneris
TGACAATACATGACGAGCCACCACGACAAACCCCTGCATCAGATATAGTGGAATCACAACGGGCCGACGGGGTCATATCAGCCAAAGATGAAAGAGCCGAGGATGAAGAAGGTCAAATGAGCATATGCAAGGTGCTAGTGTACAAGAAAAGGGGCTTATGGAGGAGACAATGAAAGAGCCAAGTAGGCCAGTGAAGGAGCCAAAAGAGCCCATGGATGAAACCCTGGATGAGGCAAGGATGGCTGAGGAAAGCAGGCCTACGGATGAGCAAAAGGATATGGATGATGCAAGCCGGCCAACGGAGGCAAAGGAAAAGACCTTGGAGGAAACCCTGAATGAGGTAGAAAGAGCCATGGGGGAGACCCTTGATGAAGATGATAATGATGGCTACGACGATGAAGCTAAAGCAGAGGATAGCAACAACGACAACAACACTATAGAGACCTAGTATGGACCCTTGCTACCTATAGATACGGTTGTTCCGGTAATGTCTATTCAAGTATGGCAAAATATGTTCACCTTCTAACTACTTATATGTATTTGTCAACTTTTACAGAGGTTGATTATCTTGGACATCAATGGATTGCTGCTGATGCGCGTGCTTTTGGGTATGGCAGACCCCTTCGAGGATTTGCAAACATTTTGGATGGGAACTTCTGGAGTCGTGGTTTGTCTAGGAACCAAAGAATTTATTCAGTTTCTTCTTCCGCACTTGAGAGTTGCCGTATGGTCTTCAATGCAAAGGCAAAACTTGTCGCCACTAGTTACAATAGTTTGCGGTGTATGCGGCGCTCACACGTCAGATTTTTCCTTTTTGTATGATCAAAGAAAATGGGTTACCGTCGAGGGCCACTACCACCCTAAAATACCACACTTACCTCTTTTGTACAAACCGTTTAGCCAAATCGATGTACCCTTTGATGCAAACAATACACTACTGACTAATGATACTCCTGAAAAGGGAGAACTAAATCCACCAGGAACAACTATCTCACCACCCTCTTTTGAGGGGCATAGCTTTAATTTTTACCTTGAAGACATTTTGATTCCATACTTACAGAAATTTTATCTCAATCCATTGTTCACGGACGAGTTTTTACTTTCTAATGAATTAAGATGACTCTTCTATCATGTCTTTGTCTTGCCTAACATTGAGAGAGAGAGAGAGAGAGAGAGAGAGAGAGAGAGAGAGAGAGAGAGAGATGTGGCAATGGCTAAAGAAATTTATTTCAAGAACACTTATATTCATAGAGCACAATTGACAAATGAGCTCAAAAAAACTTAATGTATTGAAAGTCATTCGTATACACTTGGGTTCACAAGAATCTCTGTTACATTGACACTATTTCAACCCGACCATCCAACTCTTTGCACAAAATATCTTTTTCCCTACGCTGCATCAGCTTACGGCCAGCTAGGAAAAAGGAAAAATATGAAAGGTCCCTATCCATTGACTCTTCAATTATGTCGTGCCGCAACTGCAAAAGACTGAATAGCTCCCTTATTGTAACCACCAACATTAGGCCATGCTCTTTATCAAACACTTCCACATCCACAGCAGGATTATCTTCCAAACCTGCAGAAACCTGGTCCATAGGAATGTACTTACCTCTGAGAATTTGTGATTGCATATACCAAAAGGAGACTAACAGTGATTGGCTTGCAATCGTGTACTTGACAAATAGAGTGTCAAGCGCGACCTCGCACCGTATGCCAATCTCTTCCTTTACATACCATCCTCTGTCAAGAAGTTTGTCACAAGATGACTGCACATGAATATAGTTTTCGTAACATGTATATTGCAGTTATGAAACAACTCTATGAACAGTGCAGCAGGACAAAAGTTTGCAATTCTAACCAGTTTGGTGGGAATAGAGCTACGTAGAGACCTCTGTATATCCTTGTAGATCTTACTTCACTTTGCCTCCACCATTGTTTCCTCAGGAACTGGCCAGTCCACAGTGTTCCAGTCAGTTGGTAGAGGCACTTTCACCAACATGCCATTCTTATTCCCTGGGCAGAGTTGGTAGAAGTGGTCATAGAAAAATATTCCTTCATCATCCAGGCTTTTGTTGCTTCTCCCTGAATACTGTAGAGAACCAATGTGGGCATGAACAACAAGGAAGAGGCCTATTATGCACTCCACAGGCTCCCATTGCCCATAAGAAGAGGGATAAACATCTGCAAAATATATAACAAGAGTTAAACTAAGAGTATCAATAAGCCAAAATGACAAATCTAATGTAGTTGAGATGTGAAGAATGGAGCCATTGCTCATAAGAAGAGGGATAAACGTTGCAAAATATATAAGAAAAGCTATAATGAGAGTATCAATAAGTGAAATGACAAATCAAATGCAGTTGAGATGTCAAGAATACTTACAATGCAACGTGGTTGATGTATATCTGACACATTTCCATCGTTTTCTATCACGTCTGGATGGGTAAACACATGCTGAACAAGAACTTCCTTTACAGATCTTTTGCCGATTTCAACTTTGAAATCCAGCACTCTGGCCTTCCATGCTGAGCGGTAAACATTGATAGCACTAGACCTCTTGGCTCTTCTTGGTTGCATGAGGACCCATGAACCGTTGTTTATCCTTTGTCCAACCCATTGGTTTTCTGCACTTATTGAAGTTGATATTGTAATTGAGGATATGCTACTACTTGGCCTTCTAGGCAAAGTGCAGGTGTTGGTAGTTGGTGTGAGAAACCATAAATACCTAGAGCTTCTTGGGCCTGAAGACGTGGAAGCCATAGCTCTGAGAGAAAATCTTTAGTGGAGGGAGAAAGCATCCTAATGGAGGGAAAGTGTTTTAGAATTCCAATATCTTGTGCGGGCTTAATGGTCACCCTCCAGTACGTTAATGACCATAAGAGAATATCAGCAGTGGGACCACACATGCACCTAATAGGTCGGTAAAAGCAAAGAAGTTACGATGCCACAATCCTAGATTCGTGAAAGTTTTTAGGATATTTTTCTATTTTTTGAGTCTTTCCACGTATTTTCCTACGTAACGAAGCCCTCCTGCTCATTGGACGTGCTCTATTTTCTCTCTCCTTCATGTGGCCCTCCAAATGACCTCCAAAATTTCCTAATGAAAGTGAGATTGACAATCTCAAAGCCAATGAAGTTCTGATCAAATCTGAAGTAGACACACTACAAAGACAGAGCCAAGAGCAGATAGAGAAACAAGCAGGGCTGCAAGCCAGTCTGGCCACGGCATTGCAAAGATGCCAGGAGATGGAATGAGAAAATCAGGCAGCAGCTCAAAGACTACAAGGAGCTGAAGAAGAATACAGAAAACTCGGCAAGGCATTGACAAATGCAGAGAGGGAAAGGGACAACCTAACCCTACAACTTGCTAAAGAATCCAAGGAAGTGGAAACACTGAGAAATGCCAAGGAAAAGGCAGAGCTAAAGAATGAGGCGAGCCAGGATGAGGTAATAGAGCTTAAAGACCAGATGAAAGTCAAAGATCAAACCATCCAACGGCTATGGGCATCTCCTGCCAGAGTCAGAGCTACTAGCTCGACTCACAATACTTCTGAGACGGATTTATATGGAGAGCAAATGAAGGAGCTCCAAAAGGAGTTAACCGTAGAGAAGCGGCAAAGACTTATGTTGGCTGAGGGATTTGTGGTTATGCAAAACCGCATGGAAGAAGAAAACATAGCCATGAAGAATGAGCTAGAAGCCATCAAGAGAAAGCTCGAGGAGGCGGAAAAGATAAACGCAGATCTAAATGACCTCCTTGTGAATATGGGAGAACAAGATGAAGCAGAAAAGAAGACATTTCGGAAGCAAATAGAAGAGCTGAGAGGCCAGCAGAAAACAGAAGAGCAGTTTAGCACCGGGCCAGCAGCCATGGAGGGAATAGACATAGAGAATGTGGTAGATCCAATGGACACCACCATGCAAGAGGAAATCCTTGTAGGACCCTCACAAGAGCCACAAGATCTGACACAAGAAGAAGAAGAGAAGCTACAAAAGGCAATAGAAGCAGCAGTCAAAGACACAGCAAGAGAAGCTTTGGAATGGGAGCAGAGGGTCTTTAAATCAATGACTATTCAGAAGATAGATGCCAGCAACCTTCGGCGTAAATGGCTACAGCCCTCTCTCCCATATCCTCTGCTGAAATATGAACCTGCCACAATCAACAAGCGGATCAGAGAGGAGCCAACAGTGCCAATGTACAAAGCAGACATCTCCAAGCCTGAAGGGGTAAAGCTGATAGTAGACTCTCAGTCCACGTGGAGAAAGGCATGGCTGACAAAGTATCCACAGTATCTAATCCATCTGGTAGAGGCACTTAAAGTCATTAGAGATAACCTAAGTTTCTGGCCCCTACCAAGGATGAGGACGTGGAAAGCCCATGAGTTGTTGCAGAGAAGCCAACCCACTTGGCTGAATTACCCGAAGCTGCCAGGCTCGAAGACAGGCGAGAGAATAAGTGAGCAATACATGGTGAAAACCCTAACAGGCTCCATCAAATTATTCACTAGCTCACCTGACCTATCTTGCATTATGATGAGAAAGATTTTCAAAACACTTTTGGCAGTCTTCGAGACATTCAAACCAGGCCAGGCGACAGACAGTATCTTCTTCTTTCAAGATACAAACAAATGTGCATACGATCTGTCTGGTCAGCCTTCCCACGAGGTGATACATGCATTGTATCAAAGGATCATGTTTTTGCCATCCTATCACCTCCAGGCCTTTGAAGAAGCCTTCTACACTGACATATTTGTCCCAACGCTACTAGCTCAACATGCAAGATATGAGTCACTGCTCAAGATGAGAGAAAGCCTATGATGAAGAAGCAGCTCAACAGCCATGTCGGGGATGACATGAACAAGGAGGGGGGGAGTGTTAGAAGCTGGACACACCCTACGGAAAATGACTTCTCGGCGGATTATTATTTTTGTAATTATTCATTTATTGAGAAAACCCGACATTTCACCTTTGTAAATATTGGGGCTTACAGAAGTTTCCAGATTGTATCCCAGTTTTGACATTTAGATTGAGTAGATGGTTAAATTGGAACATTAGGGTTTGAGATTGTAAGGTATTTATACCACTTTTTGACCTTAATGAAGGACCTTTGTCATTTTTAAAAAAGTGAAGTCTGTGAGTGAGGGTATTGTGTACAAGAGAGAGTGAGAGCTTCATCTTGACGTTATAAGCGCACCGGTGATTGGAATCGAGTGCAGAGAACTGCAGCGTGTTGCCCCCGATGAGAGCTACGCGCCAATACCTACATTGCGCGCGTACGGTCCGGTTTTGCAAGCTCGACCTATGAGCTTCATCTGGTGATTCGGTGAGCATACGTTGTCTGTTTTTGCATTGCATCATATCCACGCATTCGCATTGAGTAGAGCTACACATTAGGCACTTTAGTTTTTGGAAACAACGACCTGCAAATTTTGGCTAGACATCCTACGTGATTTTGCATCGGGTGTTTCGGGTTGGGATTTTGGTTCATGGACCTTAGGGAGAGCGACCTATTGGTGTTAGTAGGGTCTCCCTCAAGTTCTATGGCATTTAGATACTGTTTGATGGGTATTTGGCTCTAGGAAGCATTGTAGGAAATCTCCTCTTATGCACTCCTGAAGGCTGTAGCTTAGACATTGGATAGAGACCTCTGTAGGAATTAGTCGAGAGTCGGTCGAGTGTAGATTGACACCCTATGCTTGCTTCCACGCGCCTGCGGGTCGAGCTTCGTCCTTAGCTGACAAATCTTGTTAGGTGAGTTCTCACTGTGCTGACGTCCATCGCGGCGTATCTGTCCAACAAGTATAGATTGGTACAGGTTATTTCACATGTCATTGATGTGATTGGCATGGATATGCTGGTAGATACTACATATTTTTCATCAACCTTTGTGACTCTCATGTACGACTTCTTAGTGTCGAGACCCAACATAACAGCTATAGTGGGAGCGTTTATAGTTAGGGTTGTTAGTTGTGCAATGATTGACCCTAGCATGATGCATCATGGAGTGGTGCAAGTCATTACAGGATATTTGCAGGGTATGCATGCTCATTCTAGCAAAGATATATGCTTCCGCACACTACTAGAGCCTACACGGTGGCATGCATTGCCTTTGAGAAAGCCAACGGGCATAGGTTGAGACGAGTTTCCTCCCTTACCTATTGTACATACTACTAGATCCTATAGTAGTACCACTTATCAACACATTTTTATTTAAGTGGGAGATTTTTGGCGTAAAGGCGGTGTGCCTCTTACCCCAATCAGACACGCCAAAGATGTCAGACTGTCCATTACATGTACACAACTTAATATTTACTAGTTAGAATTATAAAGGGCCCTTTCATGCACATAGTGTTGAGCTACTCCAACCACATCCTTCATTCTCTCTATCTCTCTCCTTCTTGCTCTTCGCACATGCACCGCATTCGTGCACTCACACACCATTCCATGGGGTCAAAAAAGTCTCTTTCAGACAGAGAAATTAATCTTGACATCTCAATATTGCACATTGAGCCACAAGCAGTGGCAAATAGTTGAACAATTTCAAGGGCTCTTCTAGTACTTCTTGCTTGGCTTTGAGGAAGAGCAAAGAATTGTCTACAAGTAATTTTTCCAGCAATTGTTGACCTCGACAAAGTGACAGACCTTGAATTTCCTCTTTTCACGCACTATACTCTAGCGCGGTAACCAAGGGGTGAGGCAATAACAAAGATCAGTGGGGCAAGGGGGCAACCTTGTTTGATTGATTGATTGACCTCAAACATACCAAGTATCCTGAGGTTGAATAGAAACTCAGAGTAACTTCCCTCTCAAGTATAGGCACTATTGCACACAACTTGGGTCCAAGCCTTTATGGGTGACACAGTGTAAGACCACAAGATTCTGTTATAGGACTTATCCACATCAAGTTGAAGGAGGATACATTCTTGCTTAGTGAGAGATGCATACTCAATATTGACCATGTCTGCCAAGATGTTATCATAAATAGATCGTCCTTTGATGAAGGCATGTTGATGGAGTGTAATGACTTTGTTCAAGATTGGATCCAACTTTAGTGGAATTACCTTAGCAATGAGCTTACATTCCAATGTCATCATGGAGATAGGGTTCTAGTGTTTTAGTAGAGAGAAACAAACCAACTTGGGAATAGGTTTAACCAGCCCTTTTTTAAGCTAGCATCCAACTGCCCCTCTAGGAGAACCTTGTTTTCTATCTTCACTAGTGGAATTTTAAGATCTTCCCAAAATTCTTTGAAAAAATTTGATTGTAAGTCCGTCCCACTTGGGGGACTTTTACTTCCCCATTGCCTGCAAGGCAAACCAAAATTTGTCGATTGAGATTGACCTCTCCAATGCTTTTGCTTCAGTAGGTAGCACACCACACTTAACAGTATCAAACAATTAGGCTTTGGCCTTCTTGACCTCCTGCGAGCATACTTTTGATTGGCCAATAATTTGAATTAAATGGTCAAGCATGAGTTTGGTCATAGCATTCTGGTCTCTTACAACATTTCCCTTTGTCTCAGTGATTGCTCTAATAAAATACCTTCTTCTTTTGACCTTAAGAGCTCTAAAGAAATGAGCATGGTTGGCTGAGTTGGGGCGACCTCTCACACCTAAGACTTGAGCCTTTCCTATGCAGAAGAACTTGCATTTGACTATAAGTGGTATCATTTTTTATTACAGATCATGGTAGACTTGTTAGGCAAGAAATTTGCACTTCCAAGTTTATATTAAATAACATCTCTATCTATAAACATGTTTGAGTAAAAGAGATTTAAGGAATCAACTTTTGATACAACTAAGAAAAGCAAAAACTAAACATCTACCTATTTCACATGAGTAGTAGACAAATTATACCTCAAGAATCTTATTGAGATGGTCATGCGTAGTTGGATATGCTTGAGCTCATCATGCATTGGGCACATCACTTCATCATTGCCATTGCATACACAATAAATTTACTTGCAGTGGGTGCATCCACAACTTGTTTCTCTCATTTCCTCCACCAAGTTTTCGTGCTTGATTGACTAAGTGCTTGAAGTATTCAATTCAAACCAAATGACTTAAGAAGCATAAAAGATACATGTTCAAATGACTTAAGAAGCATAAAAGATACATGTTCAAATGATCCTCCACATGTGGCCCTCATGATGTGCTTGAATCCTATTGGATAGGCTTTAAAGGGGTCCAATGCAAATTTAGATGCATAGAAATAAATAATTAAGTTCTTTCTCTCAAAGAGGAAAAAGAGGACACATGTCCAAATGAAATAATTAAATAATACGTAAGAGAGAGAGAGAGACATAGCTCAAGGGTGTTGCATTGCGAAGCTGAGGAGAGAGAGAGAGAGAGAGAGAGAGAGAGAGAGAGCACTTGTTTTTGCTTTCTTTAGGCACTTGTTTCCACTACCTTACAAAAGTGGAGTTGTTTTAGTCTTCAAGAGTTCTTGAATAGCATCATAGGCTTACAAGGTTGTGTGTTGACTTTTTTCCGAAACCTAGGTACCAAAAGTTTGGTGGGCTACTTTTGAGAGGAGATATGCCACACATAGAATTGAACGATATATTTTTTGAGTATTCAATTTTCATAATGGTGTTAAAATCTCATTTTTTGTTGATTGAGTGTAAGATTTTTGGTAGTGAAAGTAATGTGCATGGCATATTTTTTTCCTTTCACCATTTTTGCTCTTGTATCAATTTTCTCAAATTTGTCTTTGCTCGGGTTTTTTTTGCTCGGTGATTAGAAACCCCCTGTTGCATCATTTTAGAAACCCAAAACCACATTGTGAAGCTTCCAAATTCATATATTTATATCTTTTTCTTCACATGCCCATGCATATATGTTCTACTCTCTACACACCAAAAGTTGTCTATCATCATTGCACACCCTCTCGGTCGAGCATTTATGCTCAACCAAGCGACTATTTGCATCTGGAACCACATTTTGTGCAAAAGATTTCTTAATGTATAGCCATTTATTCTATAGCGCAAAGGTTCACCATACAGCTTTTTCCAACCCATATGTGCCATTCTAAAAAACATGCTTCAATCTATATGCCCCCAACCATTTATCCCCTACTTCTTTTGAAAAGTGAAATCCAAGCGAGAATCATACTTCATTACAAGATCTCCCTCTTTTATCTCTTTCTTTGGTAGCCTCTTATTCATTTTCTCTATCCTTGTCTTTGGCCATTGAAGATAATAGTCACTAGCTCTTTCTCTATTCATTTGCAAAAACTCTAGAGTAAGAGTTATTTCCTGCAACTTGTCTTTATGCTCACCTTGCATTCTACCCAACAACTTTAATGTATCCAATTTTACTTGTATAGGTATGAGATCTCTCTTTTCATAAACAAGCTCATACAATATAAAATATGTAGACACTCTATAAGTAGTCCTATAAGCCAACAACCCCTTTTCCAAGTCCAACTCCCACTCCTTAGGATATTATGTACCATACTTTGACAACATCTTACAATTTGACCATTGCGATTTTCAGGCATTCCATTACATTGTGGGTAGCAAGGGAAAGAATGCCTATGTAAATTATCAATTTCTCCATGAGATCACCAACAAGTTTTCCCCCTAAACCCTGGTCCATGATCAAAAATGATAACCATAGGAGTTCCAAACGTGCAACACACTTCTTCATACAAAAAAAATTCCACTCTTCATGTTGTTACATCTTTACAACTCTTGCTTCCACCCACTTTGTCAAATAGTCCACACCACAAGGATATACTTTTTGGCATCGAACCTACTGCATCCACTCCCCATTTTGCAAATGCATCAAAAAACATTATTTCTGAGGCTCTACCAAAAGCTTTCAATTTGTAAACACTTGGCATTCATGGCATGACTTGAACCAAAAATAAGAATCTCTCATCATGGAGGGCCAACAGTAACCCACTCTCAAAATACAAAGTACAACCTGCTCCTTGCCTTGATGGACTATTTCTTCATGGAAATGCTTCAAAATCAAATCTAGTTTTTTCTTTGTATGGCACTTTCTTTAGAATGCTATCTCTACCATAAAACATGAGATCCTCAACTACCAAATGTTTAGTTTCTTGCTTTTGCAACTATTCTCTTATGTTGAATCTTTGACATGCCCTCTGGACATTGCCCTTTACCAAGAAATACTTCCTCATCTTGAAGTGACTCCCTTTCTACATACAAGGCTTTTTGACCTTTAAAGGAGCTACCAATGCATCCAACTTGTCCCTAGCCAACTCATCAATGTCTTTATTCTACTCACGAGGAACATGCTTAAGGTGTATCTACTAAAACTCATGCAAAATCTTCTTGATGCCATAAAACCAATTCTTTAGGTTTTCTTTCTTAACATTCCCACAAACCAAGCAATTGATTCATGACTAGAAATTTATTTCCTTTCACAATGACTCTCCTCAATCCAAACTCAGCACACTGATTCAATCCAAGGAAAAGAGTTAGGTACTTGGCCCCATTGTTTCTTTCAGCTTCATCAAGATCATAAGCTCTATAAAAGACTACATCAACTTTTGGATTCTTGATGATCACCCCATTGCTTGCCTTTTGAAGAACTTTCTTATATGCACCATCAAACATCATCATATACGAATTTGTAATATTTATCTGTTAGGGTAAGCTCAACTTGTGGCACCATATGGGAAATCCCTTTAGCCACTTAGGAAGAGATAAATGATGACATGGTCCAATAGCAAGAGGGGGCAACCTCTCTAGCCAATGATTGTAAAGCACAAAACTTCATTTCCAATTAAACATTTCACTTTGAACTCTATCATTGTGTCTATACTCTCTCCCTCTATGCTCTTGCAATTGGTGTAACCTAACCCTCATCTTCATCTCTCCAACCCTAACCCTAACAATTGTAAGGTTTCCACCTTTCAAGACTTAGGAAAGTGACTCCTAATCTTTAATTGAGCACACTACACACAAAAGCGGGTAAAACCATTAACCTGAACATATTCAAAATTGGTATTTTTGGATTCGTAAGCATGGCTTTACTTTAGCCCGAATTTTTTTGAATTCAATGGGATAAACATTGACTCCCAAATCCTTGCCAAAAGTTTTCACAGTCACTTTAATTAAATAAAAGAATTGGAAATCTTAACAATTATTAAATAGCATGAGTTTTTCACATGACCTAGTAGATATTTTATCTCATGGGCCATATATTTCTAGTTGAAGCAGTAAAGTTAACTAAGGATAGCATATTTGAAAAATCAAGCTAGATAGGTGCTAGGGGAGATATTATGGACCTACTAGAGAATTATTTAGTAGTAGGGGGTGCTTCCTTGAGATGGGGGGACTGCCCAAAATTTAGGAGGTTGCTTATTTCAGTCTGCTCATTGCCAGAAACCTATAAATGGGTCCTTAGTTTTCACAATTTTAAACAGACTCGGAGACCCTAGCAATTTTTCTCTAGTGTACAGTGTGAGGTCCCCACCCCGTCGTATCAAACAACGGATCTGATGGTAAACCTGGTGGCCACTAGATCTATAGCAGAAGCAAACAAAATGGTTCAGGGTTCAACTAGCGGACGATCTCTCATCACAAAGTGAGTCGAGTTCGAGCCTACTAGCAACGAGATCTAGCTCCACCTTGCAGGGGAAGCGTACTTAACTATCTAGCGATCCTAAGACCCACCTCCCAAGATGAGAGAAACCCCGAGTGCCTTTTTCCCCATGTTTCAGAGGCACGTACTCTCGAGGATTCGCCGCTCTAGGGGCAATGAGTAATACCAATATCGAGTAAGCACTATCGGGACAGATTGTTCCCGACCAATCGGGACCACCCATCTCGTAGGCATTGGCAACCCGAGCCAAGCCCCCACTTTCCACCCCCACACTCACACTTCCTCGTGTGACCTAATTACTACCACAAGGGTTGTTCAACATAGATATTCCTTGTTTAATTCCGAATCACATGGTTAGTTAAAACAGCCCTTCAACCAGTATTGCAAACAACACCAAGAAGGAATTCTAGTAAAAATTCTACTCAAACTTATTCATAAAAGTTCCAATGTTCTGGAGGTACAACATCCCCCCTCCAGCAAGAGTTCACTCCTCCCGTTGTCGCCTAGCCGCCCATACAACTAGATATGTCCACCGCATAGAAAGCACGACATGGACATTCCCACCACTTAACCAGCAGACATGGGTTCCCACCGCTTAACCAGCAGTCGTGGATTCAAGAGCCCTTAACCAGGAACTCTGCCCCTGTGATCAGGAGGGGGGTCAGGACTGATTCAACATTGGAAATAAAATGAACATGTCGAGCTAAATTTTCCCTAGCAAACATTCTTTCCTCTTGCAAACAGCATACCCATCAATCATTTCTTTCCTACTTTATACTTAAATGTACTATGCATTCAATGCCGAGGTTTCTGTCAGATTTCTCCAACATGTTCGGGGATATGTTCATTCCTAACTAATCGTATGCAATGTTAATTAAACAACTTGAATAGAATTTGGGACCTACCTTTTCCATTTCTTCGTCAATAGCCCGTGAGATGGCCGGTATTTGCTCGTCCATGGGAGCCTTTCCTTTTCCGTTGACATTGCTTGTTCCCGCCTCGCGGTCGTGGGCTCCACCGAAGCGAGTTCTCTTAACCGGGGCCATTTTCCTCACTACTTAAATGATAGACTTGAAAAAAAAAGAGCTAAGGTCCGAGAGTAACATGACAAATCAATCGGCAGATTAGATTTATTAAAGACTCCTCCTTATGCACGAGGTTAGATTTTTCCCTTTTTGCCCTAGCAATTTTAAGGATAATTCTGTATCCACCCTATGGGAAACGACTCTAAGGTTAATTACTTGGCTTAGATGATTAAGAATTTTAGAGTTTTTTCTAATTGATTCACGAAAGATATGAAGTAAGCAAGCTCATTCATTTTCCTAGAGCAATATGAAGGTGCAGAGTGACCGCAGGCATGTGTGATGGAAAAACCTTCTTCTTATTGGACTAATGACGGATTAATTTTCAGCCTTAGTCGCATCTAAATGTGGGAGAAGATTAAGTATAATTTAATTACAACTCTATTGAGTAGTGAAAGATTGAATTCTGACAAATCTACACTATTACTAGCTGACAATTTATTGACTATACCGCCTAGAGAGAGAATCTTTCCTAATCATGCATTTATCCTTGATTAAGAATGATGAATGGCTGAATAAATTAACTAAATGAATGATAATTATGTAATGAAGTATAGCTATGAAAACTTAGAGAGCAGCTATAGAGAATTATAGCTAAAAGTAGGCATAGTAGACAAGAATTATGAGTGGGTAATGATGAGATTAAGAAGAGCAGTAATTAAACCATAATTACCGTGATTAGGGGCTGAGAATCCTCTTAAATTTCTGATGCAATGAATCCTCAAGATGGGAATTTCGGCAGCACCTCCCTCCTTGCTTCTCCTTCAAAAGCTGTGTGTGTGCCGGCAGCACCTTCCCAATGTGTAGATGTGTGAGTATGCAATGTGTGTGTGTGAGCATATATGTTTGTGTGTGTGTGTGTGTGTGTGTGTGTGTGTGTGTGTGTGTGTGTGTGTGTGTGTGTGTGTGTGTGTGTGTGTGTGTGTGTGTAGGCCTTTAAATAGGCTCCTACAGGCTGAAAATCGATTTGTGTTGCTAATTGCATCTGGATGAGCACTCAGTCCTTGCATGGCAAGTCCAGTTGCCTGCCCACCAAGTGTCCAGTTGGCTCAGTGAACTGACTCTCACACTGAGTTGCAGGCTTGGCAGCTTCCCCAAGACTCCCACAAAGCAAGAGGGCGCCCCCTAGCTGCTAAAGCAGGTCTGGAGTGGGCTGGGACCTGTTCCCACACAGCCTCGGGCCCCCGGTGCCTCCCGAACAATTTTGTGAAAAATTGGTTTTAGGCTAAAACGGGCCATACGAGTCGGATTTTGATGCCGTAAATTGCTATACTAATCTCTAACTAAGACGTACGGGTCTGAGTACTTGCCATATTTAGCAGCCCCCCCCCCCCCTCGGGGTCCGAAAATGCATTTTTTTCAAATTCGGGGTACGGGTGCAGATTTTCAAGACGGTCGAGACTGGACGGGTCGGGTAACCAAAAACTTACTATTTTTAGAAATTTTTCACAAAAATTATTTTAATTCACATTTTGAAGCTTTATAACATTCTAAACATCATGGCACTGACAGAATCTGGAAAACTGCTAAAAATAGTAACTTATTCCATTGTATTCATTTCGTGGTACAAGGGTGTTCTTTTTTTTTTTGGTTGGGGTCAGAGACGTTACATAGAGAGTCTCACCCAAAAATAACTAGACAGCAAAAACTATAAGTGATTAATCAAATTAATTAACCTTAATCTTGCTAAATTAGTGAAAGACATATTAAATTTTGATTATTTTCACAATTATATTACTAGTTCGGAAAGATTAGGTCTCTCTCTATTTATTACCTTCTTATACATAAATTTATTGTTGGATACTTAATCTTTCATTAAGATTGATAGTAAGTTAATTAAATTACTAATCTATATTAGAGCTAAAATTTCCTAGTTTGTCATAAAGTCTAATATCTAACCAACCGAAATGATCTTTTCATATTAAACTGATCATTTAATGTGGGAGAATAGACGGGAACAAGGGCTAGAATATAGACATGTGCTTATGGGTCTATCTCAACACAGGGCCAATGTTAAAGGGGTCCAAATGTTAGATGATTTGTCAAAGAGCAAGGCTAGCTAATGGAGCTTAAAGGACTTAGGTTCAGCATCATTAATTACCTCCAATGGTTAGTGTTAAAAGTCCTTTGACCTTAGGCAAAAAGCTAGGGCTATGCTTGAGGTGGGAACCCAGCCCAAGCTTGAGGTGCTTGTCGTGCTTGCTGACTAAGGTGCTTGAGGTGCTTGTCCTACTTGCTGACTAAGGTGCTTGAGGTGCTTAATGACTAAGGTGCTAAGGCGCTCCATGACTAAGGTGCTTGAGGGGCTTGAGGTGTTCCACAAAGTAAACATGATCCCTACTCATGAGGGGACGAGCCCTCTTTACTTCGTTAGCGAAGTGGCAATTTTTCGCTCCTTGGCCCCTCAGCAACCCACGTGGCTGCACCTCGTCTCCTGTAAAGCTCTAAAGACGCGCTGTAAAGCTCTAAAAAAAACAGTGATGTAAAGCTGCACCGTCAAATTATGGTTGCCTATAAAGCTCTATAAAAAACAGCGCATACGCGCTGTAAAGCTCTAAAAAAAAACAGCTCCCAACTCACGGCAACTCCTGGCAAGACGAAGACCAGTGACCATCAGGTTCTCTCTCTCTCTCTCTCTCTCTCTCTCTCTCTCTCTCTCTCTCTCTCTCTCTCTCTCTCTCTCTCTCTCTCTCTCTCTCTCTCTCTCTCTCTCTCTCTCTCTCTCTCTCTCTCTCTCTCTCTCTCTCTCTCTCTCTCTCTCTCTCTCTCTCTCTCTCTCCACCGACCTTTGCTTGTTGCCTTTGCATCAAAGCAGCATAATATGCCTTTGCATACTCTTCCTGCCAAAATAGCCTATAGACCTTGTGTTAAACAACAAAGAGTCTGGAATTTTCAAAAGAGCAAGAGACTTCACAGAGGTAGTTTACACACCTCATTTTTAAGCTTATCCCTGACATGACCCCAACGGTATGACCATGATGAAGCTCCTCTTCTTCATCGGTAGCAGGCGACTCAGTCTGCCTCAATTTCATCAATCGTTCATCGGACTCTATGTGCTTCAAAACCTTTTTGACTGTATTTTGAGTTCCACAAATGATTCCATTGATGCCTTCACTAGCAAGTATGATACCTCCTGAGACACGCTGTTGATCTCAATCATAAATTTGTAAACAATGAAAACGGGAAACGTAGTAAGACAGCTTATACATTCGACCTCCCGGATACTGATCACTCAAGTTAAGAGATGACAACTAGAGCCTCATGAGACCACGTCTGACTGATACCACAAGTCTTCTAAATGTAATTACAAAAAACCCCCCCTCTTAGCCCTCAAATCTTCAAGCCTCAAAACAAAACAAATGGTTTTGACAAACAAGTTGAAACCCCCAAAATTTTCCCATTTCCAAGATTTGTTCATAGCATAGAGAACACACTTCGTAGTTAATCGAAGTTCAAAGCTCAATGTGATTGATTAATAGTGTGAATGTATTATCTATATATACCTACAAGAACCAAGGAAAAGACCAGATTTACCCATAGAGAATGTGCAAGTTTTACACCCAGTATATTCACCCACAAAACAATACAATCATTCATCTCATCAAGCATGTACACACAAACGATACAAAGAAATTGACCAATACAATTCTTCGCAACTTAGACACAAACATGAAGAAAATTGCAAAGTTTTTGATTCATGCTCCAGAGTTTATGGCGATGCTGCACGATATGGTACTAGCGTTGATGAAATACGATCTACTGCATGATGTCGGTAGGAGTAGTTGGAGGACCTCGAGGGCCATCGAGTACACAGATGGCGTTAGCGGACCAGGACTAGGGGGCTAGTCATTGCGCACAACACTACTAGCAATTAAATCTTATCAGCTCTAATTGTTTTCTTGGTGATTACTTGTTTCACAATGCTGCCAATTGTCCTGTAGATCTTCATTGCTTGCTAGTGCATCTTGTTTGGATAACTTATTTGATGTTTTCAGACCATGTCTACCTTGTGCAACGTCTAGGAGGGGAGAGTTATTCTGCACGAGCAGGGGGTGTGAATGTTGACGATAAAGGGGTCTCACTGGAACAAATGGTAGTAGTGTTCACGATAATAACTAGGCCTTCTCGCTCATAGAAAAAAAGCCTACCTCATCGACATAGCGAGAGCATTCTTCAATAACATAGATTCTGTAGGCCAAGCTCCTCCCTATTCATTCCAGAAGTAGAAGGTCAACAATGTCACTGTTTGCCTCGTCGCCATATTCGAATTGACCTGCATCTGCAGTAAAGCCTCTGTGCCTTCCCGGCGTAGCAATCGTAGCAGCTATGTGTGTATGTCCACCTTCAACTACCTTACTCAGCTCGTTTCTGCGGGCGCAACTACTTATAGCCTAACTCTACCGTGTTTCACTGCAAACAGATCAAGAGAAACTTGGACACAACTCCTCTACGTTTGCAACAACGACATATTCCAACGTGCGGTGAGTAAGAAGTGCCACATTTTAATCTTGAACACTGAGGACACAGTAAAAAGGAACACACTGAAAATTGCATGCTGCCGTGGGAATGGCACGTTCCCTCGTATTATAAAAATTGGGGAGGACTGTGCAAACTCCCCCGTGTAGGGACACCAGCACATTTTCTTTTTTTTCTATAACATAAGAGATAAAGAAAACATACAAGTAATGAGATTACTCTTAGAACCTTCAGCATTGTGCGATCACTTTTCTAACTCTTCGTACTTATTCTTTGCAAGGGACATTCAAGAAATCAGCTATTGCTTGCCTCTTCTTAGTTCAAAACCCCACAACGGCACAATCCAGCACCAGGTACATAGTTGTTTCAAACGCTTGAACTGTTCATTGCTTAGCCGTGACTAGTAAGTAAATATCACAAGGTTCTCATCGTATTGAACCATTAAGATTGAGTCCGACTGAAGCCTTCAATGGACCATCACCGAAAGCATAGGATACACCTCAGTAGATCGAAAGCGAGGCATCGCACTTCAATCAAGTAGAAGGCTATATTTCTACCATGCTCACAATCATGGATTGATATCGTCAATTTAGTGCACCGATGGAGTTCAGACATAGCAACGACATTCAGACCTTTAAGCATATGCTTTGTTTGTGGTGTAGTTTTCATCCAAATAAGTGCCTCTTTTCATTGTACACGAGCTCCAGACGAGACATCGATTGCAATGTTTGCTAGCAATCTATTGGTATCCAGCTTAGAGGCTACACAAATAGGAACGCAATGGGTGCAGTGCTCCGCTTGTGAGAACTCAAGCGCACATTGCAGATATTGTGTGCCCTTACTTCCAGACTACACCAGAAGAATATTGACTGGAAATTAGCTTCACATACAGCTACTGAGCATCATCGACATATCTGTCAACGCCATCTCAACAGTGACAACAATTACACGAGGTACACTAGACAGGCGTTCAATATTAGATAACCCTCTGCTATCATGGAGTAAAGAGCACAGAACAACCTTCACAGAGCAAGATCTAGGTACATCACAAGTGGCAGACATACTTGCATTCAATATTGAGAACAACTTCATACTACAGAAGTACATGTCGATGGCGGAACGGCCGAATAAGAAGCTTGGCCTCTACATACTAAGTCAAGATAGTGTGAGCAAGATCATTCAACAACAACAAGACAACGCACCTTTTGCACTGATGACGCAACTGGACACGAGTTTGATGTTTGGTATCATTGAAAACATCGTTGAACCAACCAGGAGAAGAGCATTCACTGCTAGCGATACTTACGAATTTGCTTCTCTGCAGCTCCGTGGCCGTCAACAATTGCTAGAGAGAACAGTTACTTTCCAGCCCAACGGCATGCCTGCCGCATCAAGCTCCGTGAATGACATCACAATAGAGACAGTAGCATTTCCATTCCTGTTCCCTTTTGGGAAAGGCCAGTATGATGGTAAAATCAACTTCAGTATATATGTAAAGATACGTGCATCGACTCTGTTCTCCGTTTACACCCTGTACAAGCCATACCTGCTCATAATGTACCAACTAAAGCAAGCACATATGTTGGCTAACAATACACAGACGAGCTTGTTGCAAAGGGACATTGACAACTACAATAAGGCCAATCGTACAGCAACTGACGAGGATACTGTAGACATGTGCTTCGGTACAGCACCCCTTCTAGCATGCCAGGCTCCTACTCATAGCATCGCAAAAACCTAAAGGACTTGATAGCAATGGTGGATGAATGGGGAATGCCTGATTTCTTCTTGACTTTCACTGCCGATGAGGTCACAGACACAAGATGGCCTGAGATTGACACGATCGAGCTAATTGCACCTCATTTGAATGCCTCCTTCACTTGGACAGACTGCCCAGTTGAATGCACCCTCACCTTCCACACTAAGTTCCAAATGCTTATGTCCAAATATATACTTTTGAAAGGTGTGTTGGGCCGTGTGCAACACCACTTGGTTAGATATGAGGTCCAAAATAGAGGATCACTGCATGCTCATGTCATACTGTGGTGCATGAAGAAGACAAAGAGCAACTATCTGCTGGGATAACTGCATATATCCCGCCAGAAACTAGCACTATGGTTTTGCCAGAAGTAAGCTGCCGCCGACAACTCGTACTCAAGAAACAACTTCACAAGTGCCGTACAAGTTGTTACCACGGTCAAAGAGATGGAGTATGTAAACACGGGTTTCCATTTCATGCGCAGCCAAATCCAAACCCAGTCTTCAATGAAAAAAATCACAGATGGCAATACTTCATGCCCCGACATGAAGACAAAAATGTTGTACCGTACCACCCTACACTGCTTCTGCTATGGGGTGCACATATGAATATACAGCGGGTCACCAATTCATCGTTTTCCTACTACCTCTTGAAGTATGCACTCAAAACTGAACCAATGGGCCATCTCAACATCCGCTCAGAAGATGAAGAGCACTTATGCCTAGGTGGCCTTGACACTGTGAAATTGAAGCTGATCTCAGCCTCTTTACTGTTGAAACCTATCTCAGCAACAGAAGTGGCATTAAATTGTTTGCAAATCCCAATCATTTCAAAGAGTGACACCATCCAATACGTAAACTCATCACCCCTGGCACTACGACAATGAATCATTTCTCACAACAATGATGTCGTGCTGCACCCTGTCGATCTGTACTGCGCACGACCACAAACTCTGGAGAACCTTACGTTCTACGAATTCCACAAGAATTACACAGTGACGAAGGGAAAAAAAGTATTTCAGAGGCGAACACCTACGGCCAATCGTTGGAGCGGCAACACCGACTGGCCCGTTTCACAGACTTCCACCCAGGGCATCATCCGGAGGCTTTCTTTTACAACGTGCTGCTAAAGAGCATCACCTTCAAAAATGAATCCCAACTGATCTCACCGGAGAACACGTCCAGGTCATACTATCTTGAGTGCAAACTTAAAAAGTTGATACTGACAGATGAGGACCTTGAGATGTACATCACAGAGTATACACAACGAAATATGCTCACAACAGATCAAACACACCAATTTCACAACATGATACTACAGAAGACATCCTCAACAAAGGCTGCCTCATTTCAATCTCTAGATATGCAAACAGACTACGAGCAACAGGACACGTCTTCTTGTATCTCTGCCCTTCTAAACGAGCTTCAAAACGTCCAGAACGCGTCACTGACATCTGAACAAGCAGAGATCTACAAGAAGCTCACAGCAGCAAAGGGTGGTCTTCATGTGATCACAGGCACTCCTGGCAGTGGCAAAATCTTCCTCATAAGATATATCACAAGCCAACTCATAATGCAAGGGAAATTTGTCACACTCGCTGCTTCGACTGGTGCAGCGGCCACGAGGTTAAGCAACATCGCAACAAATGTCCATTACCAATTCAAGATACCAGTGCGCACACAGCAGTATCCCCTGTCAATCTCCGAAACTAATGACAGATACGTCAGTATCAAAGAAGCAGACACGATTATCATAGATGAGATTTCTATGTTGACAAAGCAAACTTTTGATCTCATAGTACGACAAATTGTGAATGTCACCAACGGCACACTGCTAGACCCATTCAAAGATAAAAAGCTCTTCTTGTTCGGTGATTTGGCACAGTTGCCGCTGGTATGCAGGCATCAAAGTGATCATTGCTACTCATGCCACATCACAAGCTCCACTTATTGGTCCACTACTACTACATTCATTATGTCTTGCTCAGTGCACCATGCAAAAGATATCTCTTTCATAGAGTTCCTCAATACAATAAGAGTCGGGCTCCCCACAAAGAAAGAGATCCATGATGCGCTCGGTGACCGCATCATAACGCAGGATCAAATAGAGCAACACATGGATAGGAATATGACAATCATTTGCACACACAAGAGTGACGTTTGATATTATAATAACCTTCTCTTGGAACGCTTCCATCAGCATAGTCACATCATCCAAATCGGCCTCAAGACAAATGCACACAACGTCCCTGAGCTCCAAGCATAGCTTGAAGATCCCGACTTCCACGCAATTGATAGAAAAGCAGAAGGATCAAAGGCGCTGATAACAGAGAACATAGACTTAACAATTGGAGCAGCCAATGGATCACTCTGTCGCGTAGACGAGATCCTCCAAGATGAAGAAGGAGGCGTCAAAGCAATCAAAGTCACACTCGACACATCCAAACAAGAACTTACACTTCGACGGTCAAAGCATAGCAGACGAACATTCAACGGGCACTGGTACCATAAATCCACATTCCCAATATCTCTCACCTACGCTATGACTGGACACAAGTCCCAAGGCGCAACAATCAACACCAACGTCTTGCTCATTGTAAAAGAATTTTTTGCCCCTGGCCTTCTAAACGCGATGCTATCACGCATCACTAAGCAAACCCGGCTACATTTACTACATCTCCCTACGCCAGAGATGTTCACACCATCTAGATTTTTGAACTTCTAGCCGTGAATGTTTCCTACGCCCTCTTCAGTCTCAGTTCCTCTTTCCATTAAACTGATGAAATCTCCTTGTAACTGCCTTGTATATAAACTAGGAATTTCTCTTTAACTACTTATCTTCTCTTCTGTGGACTTGTCATGTTCAATATGTTGCATTGCTGAGACATCTTCCCTATCACCCCTACTCACTTTGATCCACCTTTTGTAAATTTACTGCTCTTCCTTTTTTCACTTCATTCATTTGAGTTTGAACATTTGTCGGATCTTATGCTTCAAAAATACTACAACAGATTCTCAAAATAATTATTTTTACGTGCAAGAAACTGAATCAAACAATGGATCACAACACGGTACATTTTGCACGCTTGTCTGATCTTGCATCTATCTATGTATACACATGCGAATCAATCACTCATCTTACTATGCAGCTCTTCAAGCAATACACGAAAAATGCAAAGGAAACGCAACCAGTGATACAACCTAAGAGATTTTACCTCACGACTAAGCAGATGAGACTGGCTAACTCAGCAGATGAGAAACCCCATGCGTATATTGAGGGGTTCCATACTTTCAAGAGCGTCGCAACTTCATGAATAAGTGCGACGCAAGATATAAATCTCTAAGCCACATGATGGCCATGACAGAATGACAACAGGTACTATTAGAAAAGAAAAATATAATGCCTTTTGTCTGTTACACTAACCAGCTTGCTCCTACATCTTGCAGGTCTCATGAAGCAAATACTTGAAGAGCTTAACATCCAGTACGAGGATGATGACAGTATGTTGTGTAATGTTGAAGCACAACAACTCCTCGACACAAAAACTGAAGGAGTTACACTGTACACGATGGAGTAGCTTCAGTTTGGTTACAACATTGATTTAGCTGAACTTTCAAAAGCTACTCAAGAAGATTGTGCCGCTATCTTGACAAATTTCATGACTTCGGCAAACCACACGCACGATGCAACTAATCCACCTATCACAATCCAGAAGGTAGCATGGCACTACAGTGAACACAAGGCAGTAAATTACGGACAACCAGTTTCTCCATACGAGCCAGTTGCAATAGACCAAGGCAAGTATGGATAACAAGTATCACTACCTTCCATTCACTTCTCCGCAGCACCGTCATTTTTTAATTGGCCAAACCAATCTGCATGGACAGCAGATTTAGACACTAATAAACAACCAGAGACAAGCATCGGCCTTCCACCCCAGAAAAAGCAGCGTCGCGGGAAGAATACATAGTCTACAGTATACGCTGCACGAAAAATGATAGGAGATATATCGGAGTTACAAATAACGTCCATAAACGCATTAGCCAGCACAAGCGCAATCCTCCAAGGAGAATGCAAGCAGACATGCAGGCACATAGTTCTTTCGAGGAAAAATTTCAAATTACCACTTTAGCAATCAGTACCAATATACATAAAGCTAGAAACTTAGAACATTTCTATATTAAACAACAGAAAACAACAACTACATTAGGCTATAATGTTTGTTCTGGACATCCACCAAGGTTGAGAAAATATTATTTTTTGAAAAAAAACAAGAAGATATAGCTGCGAACTTCTCCCATCTTCATTTCATTGTTTTGTTCACTGTCTTTGTCATATAACGTTGGTCATTGGCTACAACAATGTCTTTCTTTTTTTCATTCAAACTATGGGAGACATGACAACTTATCAACTTCTTTGATTTAAATGCTTTTTCTTTTCAGTTTAGAATGGGTAGGCCAATTCCAGTTGATCTGATTGAGTAGCAGTCAGAATTTTAGACTGCAATGTACATATTGCAATACTGTCTTTACCCACATTTGCAAGAGCGGGTCCTCAGACACTACATGCATAAATGGAGTGACTTCATTCCATGGCCAGTTCAGCCACCTACCCCATGGCATCCACATTACATCACTTGGAATACACTCGGTCGACAAATCACCATCGACATTGCCGTGCTAGCTGGTTGCTCCACAAAACACCATTGTATGTTGTTCGTTCAGATTGCGGATGTGCTCGGCCTACTCGAGACTATAGAATTAAATTACTCTAATGTGGTTCCCAGCCACCTGCAGTCAGCTAAAAAATTCGTTTCGCGCTATTTTTCTGTCAACCACTTAGCCTCACGCGCAACTCTGAAGAGCATCTTACCGATATAGCCCTTTCTTCCTACATCAAAAACTCCCACTAATATGTGTTGTTACCTAGTCCTCCTCCTCTTCTCCACAGAAATTCTATCCATTTCATTGTAAAGAAGTCATTGCATGCTACATTCAAAGCCTTCTCAACTCTTCTTTGCTTAGTTCCGTTCTTAATGCATCAACGTTTTGGCATGCTATTTACATCAAATCGTTTCAATGACTTACACTCACTTAGCGTAACAACATTTCTGCAAAACAAATAATAAGCGCTCTCTCTCTCTCCCTCTCTCTCTCACCTTTCATTTCTTCGTTCTTCTTTACGGATGTATACTCTTGTTCAGTGCTGCATGAGATGAAAACAATATATACATTTCTGCACGTACGAGTGACTTCTACTCCCTTACGCTAACAAGATTTGTCAGAAAAAAAACAGCAAACTCTCTCTCTCTCTCTCTCTCTCTCTCTCTCTCTCTCTCTCTCTCAGCTTTCACTTCTATGTTCTTTTCACTAATATATACTCTTCTTCAATGCCTCGATGCTTCTACCACTTCCGATTATGCAAGCTGACGAAGCACTCTCGTTGTAGGAGCTAGAGAGAGAACACACACACCCTCACGCAAGGCAAGCTTGGTACAAAGAAAGAAAATAGGACACTTGTCAAGCTCCTCTTCATGTTTCCCTCATAGTGTGCCGTGCCTAAATCCTATTGGTTAGCCTCTCGAGGGATCCAATGATAATTTAATTAATTGTTTATATACTTATCAAGCCCTTTCTGCTTAAGGAGGTCGAGTCATGTGCAAGATAGTGCCAGAAGAGGGGGTCGACCAAAGCAAGGAGGGGGCTAGCTTGGGGGGTATACTCCTCTCTCTCTCTCTCTCTCTCTCTCTCTCTCTCTCTCTCTCTCTCTCTCTCTCTCTCTCTCTCTCTCTCTCTCTCTCATTGTGTGAGTTGCAAAGTGAAAGAGCTCTATCTGCTTCTCCAAGCTTGTAGAGAAGTTGAGAGCCTACACCAACACTCTTGGCTATGGAATGAAAATCCAACCAAGAGCCATGCTCCAATCCTTAAGCTTTCCATATTCTCCATCTTCATTAATATGCTATTATGTATGCTAAGCAAGAAGAGTGATGATAAGTGAGGAACTATTTCTTTTTCCTATGAATGTTTCTTCGTCCTCTTCCCTACCCTCATTCCCCACGAGCTCTCTCCACCTTTAAAGGTGTTTGAGGCCTTGAGACTGAGGTTGGGGATGGTTAATGTTTTTTACAAGTCTATGTTATGCTCATGATGCATGAAGCTTTCCATCTTCATTGCATCACCTAGGTCACAAGGAACACAAAGATTGTATTGTACCAAGTCTCTCTTGATGGAAGAATCTATAACACAAAAGCCTATTAGAGGGGGGACCGGCTCCACATAAATCCGGTCCTCAACTATTGTCAAGTTCTCTAAACTCTCTCTCGTGAAAAAGTATTGTTCATGCCAAGCTAATTAAGTATTATGGTTAAGTTGCTACCACTAAATAAGTTCACCCTCTATGTTCTCAAAGTAGTCTCACAAAAATGCTCTCTCTAATTCTCTAAAGTTTTCTATCCTCAAAGTTCCTAGGCCATTTCCATTACATTGGTATCAAAGATATTGGTTTCTCTTTTCTTGCTTAAGATTGGGCCTGTTTATTGCAATAGGGTAAGTGGGACAGGGATCTAATATCCTGGTTGAGAAGAACTTAGTTTGAGGTACACCGTTGGGAACTATAGTCTTAATAATGGAGCCTCTTGGGGCTTGCCTTTGGCTTTAACCATTATTGAGCTACTAGCAATCTCAATAGGAACCTTAATCAACCGAGCAATGTTAGACCCTCTTCACTAGTCTTTGCAATCAATAGTGTCGAAACCATGGGTGTGGTTGCTTGAGAACTGATTTTCAAAGGTTAAGAAGAGTAGTGACTAAGGTTTTTGAGGGTACCAAGGAACAAAGTAATTCTATACATAAGTATAATTAGCATGGCTAACAATAACCAAGAGAGTAGAATGAACATTGATAACTATTCTTTCAAACATGAAGGCGCTAATGATGATTTCCCCATGTTTGTCAATTATATATTGCAGCAAGCTATGGGCAAACCTACTATGCAAGCCAAAGTTACTCAACAACTTTGTGCTTGTGGGATTTTCCTTCCTCTCCAAGAGGAGAGAGAGCTTAGGAGGCCTCTTGATAAGACCCCCAAAAGAAGACTCTCTCCCATAAGAGAGGAGGAATCAAAAGAACGAGAAATAATAAAATCCCTGAGTTCCTTTGAAGATGTGGCTCCACAAATTCGGCGGTCTAGATGATCGCCAACTCCTCCCAAGAGGAAACGGTTAACCCACAGTCCTTCTCCTTGTGACTCCAAAAGGGAAGAGAGGAAACAAAGGAAGAAAAGAGCAAGAAAGAGGTCACCCTCTTCTCCTTCTTCTTCACCTTCCTCCTCTTCTGATGAAAGAAATAGCTATTCTCCTAGAGAATACAAGAGGGGAGGACATCACAAATCTTACCCTGCATGGCAAGGGTCCCAAAAGCTCAAGAAGTTCAAAGAGGGAGGAAAGAGTATCTCTTTTCTCACCTATGATGGCACCTTTGGTGCCACCAACAAAGTATTGGCCTTTACCATCAATTTGATGCAGCCTTTGGAGACGAGGGCTTCAAGGAATCCTCCAAGCTACACCATGTAGCTATGCACTTTTAGAAGTCTACTCTCGTCAATGGTGGATAGCCTTTGTGGCAATGACGAAGCTCTAAAGACATGGAAAACACTATAAGTTTCCATCATGAATCAATTCCTTGCAACAAGCGATGCAAATCAAATGGTGAATTTTGAAGCTCCTCTCCCATGAATTTCTCCACAAATATGTGGACAAGTTTTGGGATTTACATCTCAAGGGTATTTTCTTTCAAAAGATAGACTTCACCAAGCAAAAGCAACAATTCTATGCGGGATTACCTGAAGAGATGCCCGAGTACGTCAACTCCCAACGGCCTATTTCTATCACCAAAGTAATCCACCACACTATGGTTGCTTTGCGCATCAATTTCCAGCAAGGGTCTAGAATGAACGTCAAGCCCATGGAAAGCAAACAGAAAAGTGATGCAAAGGGGAAAAACAATGCCCAAAATTCTTCCCAAGGCAATTCCAACAGCAACAACAACAATCAATCCAAGGAGAAGGGAGTTTACAAAGGTAAAAATAATCTCTCTCCTGACGATCTTGAAGCTTTTTGCAAGGACCACGAATGTTTTAAGGGAGAAAGGACATAGCTATCGTTCTTGCCCCAAGAGAAATGCCCATAATGAGACGCCTAGAGCTTCCACTATCGAAGCTCCAAAATAGGATGCTCATTTCAAAGGATCACCTCTCTCCTATGCTTGGGGAAAGGTAAGGGAGCATGATGCCTTCATCTTGTTTGACCTTGGCTCTACTCTGAATTTCATATCAATGGAGTTGGCCACCAAGTTGGGCATTCAAGCTTTCAAGATGGGAGATCTGTAACTGTCGATAGAGCTTTCAAGGGACAACAAGCCTCCGTTACTCCCTTGATTGGGAAGTTGAGGCTTCATGTCCAAAGCTGTGTCAACAAAGAAGACTTTTTCATCTCTCCTCTCTAACATGAGGATGCTATCCTAGGGGCACCATGGTTCAACTGCATGGCTTCCAACATGAAGTTTCTTGAAAGGAGAATCTATTTCACCTACAGGGAAAATAGCATGTATATAGATGCTAGTGAGTCTGGTCGTACTATACCACTTGTAAATCCTCCTGCTTTTGATGAATCAATGAAAAACGCAATTTTTGCGTATATGATTTTTGTCAAAGAGTTCCTAAAAGGTCATAATGTTTCATCAAATGTAAATGGTAGGAATCAAGAAGAGTTAGACTTGTCTAATTTTCTAAAAGGATTCCAAGATGTGTTCATCGATGATATCCCTATTGACTTAATTCCAAAACGATGGGATGATGACCATCAAATTGAGATCCTACCAGAAAGATCACTGCCTAACAAGCCTCCTTATTGAGTTTCCCAAGCTCAACAAGAGGAGATCATGAGGCAAGTACAAGAATTGGTAGACAAAGGGATGGGGAGGCCTAGCTCCTCTCCCTTTCTTCTAATGCAAAAGAAAGATGGTACATATCGTATGTGTGTGGACTATCGAGCACTAAACCATATCACTATCAAAAACAAATCTCACTTACCTTGGATAGAAGATATGTTTGATAAGCTACAAGGCTCTACTTACTTCAGTAGGATTGACCTTAAAAGTGGCTATCGTCAAATAAGGATAGTGAATGAAGATATCCTAAAGACCACATTTCATACAATGTTTGGTCTTTATGAATATCTAGTCATGCCTTTTGGCTTGACTAACACACAACCACGTTCAATCGTTTGATGGAGAAAATCTTTAGACCCTACCGCAAATTCACTGGAGTGTTCTTTGATGATATCATCATTTACTCCAAGACCTTGGAGGAACACAAGCAACATCTCCAGGTGATTTTTCAAGCTTTGAGGGAGAACAAGCTTTTTATCAATCAAAAGAAGAGCAAATTTTTCCTTCAAGAGATTCAATACTTAGGTCATATTATCTCTCAAGATGGAATTCATATGGATCCATCAAAGTTGGAAGTAATAAAAGCATGGTCTAACCCAAGGAATCTACATGAGCTAAGAGGCTTTATTGGTATGCGTGCATACTATAGATGCTTCATAGAAAAATTCTCTCAAATAGCAGGACCATTACATGACTTAACAAAGAAGAACGTTAAGTACTCATGGACTACCAAGGAAAAAAATGCTTTTGACAAGATCAAAGAAAACCAATCCTATGCTTCCGGATCTCTCAAATCCCTTTGAGGTCCAATGTCATGATTGTGGTGATTTCCTTGGAGAAATCTTGCTTCAAGAAGGGCATGCCATAGCATATGAGAGCCAAATGCTCAATACAGATGAACGGGTCTTGGGCATTTATGAGAAAGAGATTTTAGATATTTTACATGTCCTAAACACATGGAAGCACTATCTATTGGGGACTCCATTTATTTTGCGAACAGACCATCAAAGTCTCAAGTACTTCATGACACAAACCAAGCTTTCCAACAAACAAATGAGGTGGGAAAATTTTCTTTCGCAATTTTATTTTCATATTGCTCACGTTGTTGGTAAGTACAATCAAGTGGTCAATGTAGTTTAAGGATGGCAAAAGTTAATGTGGTGTCTATAACAACTCACAATGATCTATCTTCTATGATAGATGAGTATGCTACAGACCCTGACTTTAAAGACATAAAGTGAGCCCTTGCTTTGGGGAAGAAAGAGAAACCATTCACCTTGCAGGATGGTTATCTTCTCCATGGCAATAGGCTATGTGTTACCCACTCCCTTCATGAGATAAAGTCGTGTATAAATCCCATGCTCCTCCCTATGTGGGACATAGAGGCATTCAACCTACTCTTCAAGGAGTAGAGACATATTTCTATTGGCCTACCATGAAAGTGGACATACAAGAGTATGTTGCAAAATGTGTGCTATGCCAAAAGACTAAGTATGATAGAGGGAAGAAACCTAGATTACTCCAGTCATTACCAATCCCTATTTCATCATGGGAGAGTATATCCATGGATTTTATCTTTGACTACCCAAGTCTATCTCCATGGGAATACGGGAATGGACAATAGTCGACAGGTTTAGCAAGCAAGTACACTTTATTCCTGTCAAAAAGACTATTAAGGCACACCAAATGGCAACTCTCTTCATATCTCAGATTTTTAAATACCATGGATTTCCAACATCCACCGGGTCAAATAGAGATCCTAGAATGATCAGTAAATTTTGGAAAGGTCTCTTTGAAAATCTAGGTACAAGATTGAATTTCTCTTCAGTCTATCACCCACAAACAAATGGCCAAAGTGAGATAGCCAATCTTATATACTCGATCTACTAAAGAGTTTATGTTACAGAAGTAGGTCAATGCTCACAATGGGAAAAGTACTTACCCCTTGTAGAGTATGCATACAATAATACAATCCATACTTCTACAGGAAAAGAACCTTTTGAAACCAAAGACGGAAGACCTAAAAGTCCCTTGCTACTTAAAGTACATAGGAAGATCTTTGATGCCGATGAATATAGCCGTTACCTACAAGAATCTTTCCAAAATATTAAGGAGGCTATATCCATCTCTCGACAAAGGCAATAAGCTACTGCTAACAAGCATAGAAGAGCCTTCGCGTTTAAAGAAAATGATTGGGTCTTACTTAAGTTTCACAAGGCTTGATTAAGGCAAACGACGGGCAAAAATCCTATGGGCCATCAAAAGTATTATGCTAAACTAGCAAAAAGATACTATGGTCCTTTTCAAATGTTGAGCCAATCAACGAGATGGCTTATCAACTTAAGCCACCCAATCATTGGCTCATACACAATGCTTTTCATGTGAGCCTACTTAAGCCCTAAAAGGAGAGCCACCAAGTGAACAAATTATTTAGGAACCTCCCAAAATTGAAGACCAAGAAGAGGTGCTACAACCCAAAGCTATCCTTCGGCATGAAGACAAGGTACTATGACATGGTAATATTATCCGATGGTATCTCATTAAGGTCAAAAAATATCCTTTTTGAAGATGCTAGATGGATGCAAGGAATACGGCTTAAGGATAGTATGAACCTTGTCAATTCTTACAATGCCACATTAGAGTAAGCAAATGTACATGTTTCCTTTAAATGAACAATGTTTTTGTTTTATAAGACTGATTCTCTTTTTATTGTGCACAAATTAGATAGTATGCATGCTTTCAATCATGTTTGTGATGACTACGTCTCTAAGACACCAAGTAGAATTTGTCACTCTACTTTGAGAGAATGAAATGTACTAAAGAGCAGACATGCTTGCGGTAGCTATGTCTCCCAAGCACCAAATGGATTAGTCATCCATCTTGGAATGATGTCGTAGCATAAAAAGGGATCCTCTACCCGCTAAGAAACATTGGCTAATGACTAAGGCTTTTTTCTACCTCATAGTCGAGGAAGACTATGATTTCAAGAGAGAGTAATGTCATAAAATCTAATATCTAACCAACCCAAATGATTTTCTTATATTAAATTGATCACTGAATGTGGGAGAATAGACGGGAACAAGGCCTAGAATATAGACATGTTTTTACGGTCTATCTCAACAAGAGGCCAATGTTAAAGGGGTCCAAATGAGAGATGGTCTATCAAAGAGAAAGGCTAGCTAATGGAGCTTAAAAGCCTTAGGGTTAGTTTCATTAATACCTCCAATGGTTATTGTTAAAAGTCCTTTGACCTTAGGCAAGCTAGGGATGTGCTTGAGGTGGGAACTCGCCCAAGATGGGGCTGTGCTTAAAGCCTATTGGTTAGCCTCCCAAGGGGTCCAATGATAATTTGGTTAATTTAATTAAATGTTTATACATTTATCTCTATCTCAAAGGGTAAAGAGGGACACTTGTCCCAAGGCTACCCTACTATCAGGTAGCAAACAGCCAGCCATCTCATGATCAGACTCAGCGTAGAAACACTTTAACTCTCATATAAAACTCAAGAACAGAATTAGAGTAAGCAAGAACACATATGAGAAAGATTTAACAGCAGAGAAAGAATCATTTAGGAAACTCAGAGTTTCCTATTTGCTACCAAAACAGAGTTACAACTTTGACTCTCACAGATCCATGCAAAGCGTCTGTTAAGTATGGAGCCTGATTTACCCTTGTAATTTTCTGTGGTAAAACCGCACATTTGTAAGGCCCCCATTATGAGGAGAAGCCATCGTGCGTGAAGGAAAATCACTCACCGAAAACCAAAATTTTCACGGAAAAGAATCAGGGGCAACTTTAAAGGCCTCGAGGGCGGAGGCCCGCGAGACTTTTTTCTTTCGTCGAAATATTATGGCCGGACGGCAGCCGGAAAGTGGTCGAAAAACAACCGATCGGTTGGCCGGTGGTCGGAAGTCAATGGTCGGTGGCCGAATTCAAAAGCGGACTTGTCTTCTCAAGGGCGGCCACACATGGGCGGATAGGAGGGTCCGATTTGGACTTATTCGCACAAGGGCGGCTACACATGGCTGTCTCTCATAAGAGAGGGCAGCCCTTTTGGCCTATAAAAGGAGGCCATTTCTACACACATTTCATAGTGTGAAGTTGATGCAACAAGGTGAGTGTGAGGTGGTGAGAGTGAAGCAAGGCGGGAGCTCTATCAAGGGTTTAATCCCTTTGTAAACTACTTCTTCTTTTGAAGTGCTAAAGCCATTGAGTGGCTGCTTTCCCGTGGACGTAGCCCACATTGGGTGAACCACGTATATCATGTGTACTCTCTCTCTCTCTCTACTCTATAATCTCTTGTGTGTGAAATCTATCTCTCTCCATTAAGTAATCTACTCAAAAATCTATTTAGCTACGTCTTATTTTCCTAACAACTGGTATCAGAGCAAGGTTTGCTCGTAGCTAAATTATCTCAAGGAAAGGATTCCTTGAATTGAGTGGACGTTATGGCGGAGGAAGGGAAGCTCAAGATTGAGAAGTTCAACGGCAAAAACTACCAACATTGGAAGATGCAGATTGAAGACTATCTCTACCACAAGGACCTCTATTTGCCAGTAGGCGGTCTTGCGAAGAAGCCCGCAACAATGGCAGATGAAGCATGGATTGTCCTTGATCGAAAGGCACGAGAAACCATCGGCATCCAATAAGGTATTTCTTATGAAGCGCTTGTTCAATCTAAAGATGGTAGAGAATGGTTCAGTTGCAGAACACCTAAATGACTTTAACACAAACATAAGTCAACTTCGATCAGTGAAAATCAATTTCGATGACGAAGTGCGAGCTCTCCTTATACTATCATCTCTACCGGATAGTTGGGACAGCCTTGTGATGGCTGTAAGTAATTCTATCTCTGGCACAAATACTCTTAAGTTTGATGATGTTGTGGGTGTTCTCCTAAGCGAGGAAATGCAAAGGAGAAGCACAGGAGAATCATCAAGTGCTGCACTATCAATGGAAACAAGAGGAAGGCTTAAGGAGAGGTTCAAAAACCAAAAGGGTCGTGATCGCGCAAGGCGGAGCAAGTCACGCACAAAGTCAGTTCTTGAATGTTGGAACTGCGACAAGAAGGGCCACGTCAAGAAGGATTGCTGGTCCAAGAAGAAGAAGGAGACAGAGTCTCAAGACAACAAGCCAACATCAGAGGCCAATGTGGCAGGTAAAGTAGAGCAAGATGCTCTAATTCTCTCATTAGACAATGTGTCTATTTCCTGGATAGTAGATTCCGGGGCTTCATTCCATGCGACACCACACAAGCAACATTTCCAAGACTACACCAAAGGTAATTTTGGGTATGTATACTTGGGAGATGATGAAGCTTGTGAGATTGTCGGCAAAGGTACGGTTTCTGTCAAAACTGCTAACGGAAATGAATGGAAGATTAAAGATGTTAGGCATGTTCCTTCTCTTCGCAAAAATTTGATCTCTACAGGACAATTGGATGATGAAGGTCACAACATTGCATTCGGAAACAAACGGTGGAAGATCTCAAAGGGATCTTTGGTGGTTGCCAAGGGTGAAAAAGTCGGTACACTTTACTTGTGTACTGTTAGCACACAACCTTCAACTTGTGCAGCAACTACAGAAGTTGACAGTGAGGTGTGGCACTACCGACTTGGGCATATGAGTGCCAAAGGAATGCAAATCCTTCAAACAAAGAAGCTTCTACCAGGTTTGAAAGAAGTGGACTTAGAGTTCTGTGAAGATTGTGTTTATGGTAAACAAAAGAGGGTAAAATTTCAAAAATCAGGAAATGAAAGAAAAAATAAAAAACTTGAGTTGGTTCATTCTGTTGTTTGGGGCCCTGCAAGTACACCATCACTTGGTGGCTCATTGTACTATGTAACATTCATAGACGATGCGACTAGAAAAACATGGGTTTATGTCATGAAGAATAAATCCGATGTATTTTCCATATTTCAAAGGTGGAAAGCCTTTGTGGAGAATGAAACAAGTACCAAGGTTAAATGCCTCAGATCCGACAATGGAGGCGAATATTGCAGCCAAGCTTTTGAAAGCTTTTGTGCTAGCAATGGCATTCGGAGGCAAAGGACAACCCCAAGGACACCTCAACAAAATGGGATTTTGGAAAGGATGAACAGGACAATCATGGAACGAGCACGAAGCATGCGGCTACATGCAGGCTTACCGCTTGAGCTTTGGGCAGAAGCTGTAAGTACGTCTGTGTACTTAATCAATCGGTCACCCTCAACGGCATTGGATGGGGGAGTTCCAGAAGAGGCATGGACAGGTAAACCGGTGAATTATGCATTTCTGAAAGTGTTTGGGTGTGAGGCTTTCATGCACATAGATAGAAGCCTAAGAGAAAAGCTAGATGCAAAGTCCAAAAAGTGTTTCTTCATTGGCTATGGAGAAGGAGACTTTGGGTATCGCCTATGGAATCCTGAAGATGGTAAAATCTTAAGGAGTAGGGATGTAATTTTTAACGAACAAAATATGTACAAAGATTACTTGGAAAGAAAACAAACAAAAGAAATAGGTGATGAGTACATGGAGCTTGAGGACGGTGAAGACTCAAGGACTGCAAACGGTGACAATGTGCAACAACGTCAACCAAATGAGGAGCCTCAACCTATTCCCCGAAGATCTACAAGAGCAAGTAGACCTCCAGAAAGGTTTGTTCCTTCCTTCAACCATCTCTTGATCTCAGATTCTGGAGAGCCGGAATCATATGAAGAAGCTATGCAACATGAATCCAAAGAAGAATGGACGAAGAGCATGCAAGTGGAGATGGACTCACTACATCGCAACCAAACATGGGAGTTGGTTGAGTTGCCTAAAGGTAAGCGGGCACTTCAAAACAAATGGGTGTACAAGCTAAAGGAAGAAGAAGGTGGGAAGAAAAGGTACAAGTCTAGGCTTGTGGTAAAAGGTTTTTCTCAAAAGAAAGGTATTGACTTCAATGAAATATTTTCTCATGTTGTAAAAATGAACTCAATTAGGCTTTTCTTAAGCCTTGTGGCTGCTCATGATCTAAATCTCGAGCAAATGGATGTAAATACGGCATTCCCTCACGGTGACTTAGAGGAGGAAATCTACATGCTTCAACCAAAGGGGTATGAAGTAAAAGGTAAGGAGAAAATGGTTTGCAGATTAAAGAAGATCTTGTATGGTTTAAAGCAAGCATCAAGACGATGGTACTTGAAGTTTGATCGATGGATGTTGGATCATGGATTCACAAGATGGAACTCGGATCACTGCGTCTACACGGAGAATTTGGGAGATGGGAAATTCATCATCCTAATGTTGTATGTTGATGACATGTTGATTGCAAGTGCTAACATGCAGGACATCAAAGACCTAAAAGAGGAGCTGTCCAAATCTTTTTCAATGAAAGATTTAGGTGCTGCAAAGAGGATACTTGGTATGAAAATATCAAGG
Source organism: Adiantum capillus-veneris (assembly GCF_014529385.1). Taxonomy (NCBI): domain Eukaryota; kingdom Viridiplantae; phylum Streptophyta; class Polypodiopsida; order Polypodiales; family Pteridaceae; genus Adiantum; species Adiantum capillus-veneris. The sequence continues at coordinate 48,896,702 of NC_140938.1, forward strand.
GAGAGGTTGAAGAAGACAATAAAGCTATCTCAAGAAGATTACATCAAGAAGGTACTAGAAAGGTTTGCAATGCAAAATGCAAAACCAGTTTCTACACCTTTGGCTGGTCATTTTAAACTAACGAAGGATATGTGTCCAAAGACACAAGAAGAGATAGCCTATATGTCTAAAGTTCCATATGTTGCAACGGTAGGTTCTTTAATGTATGCTATGGTCTGGACAAGGCCAGACATTGCACATGCAGTGGGAGTTGTGAGCGGGTTCATAGACAACCCAGAAGGGTATGCTGATGCAGATATGGCAAGTGACAAAGATACTCGAAGGAGCACTACTGGCTATGTGTTCACGGTTGGAGGCACAGCAGTAAGCTGAGCTTCAAAGCTGCAGAAAGTGGTTTCACTTTCTACCACGGAAGCAGATTATGTAGCAATGACGGAGGCAAGCAAAGAAATTCTGTGGCTTCACAGATTCTTAGAAGAGCCTGGATTCAAACAAGACAATTGTGTCTTGTACAGTGATAGCCAAAGCGCTATCCATCTTGCGAAGAACTCAGCCTTTCATTCAAGGACAAAGCACATTGAGGTGAGATATCACTTCATACGCACTCTTTTGGAAGAGGGACAACTAAAGCTAGGAAAGGTGCATACAAGTGAAAATCCTGCAGACATGTTTACAAAGGTGGTCAACAAGGAGAAGTTGAGCTTTTGCTCATCTTCAATCGGCATTCAAGGATAAGAAGCCAGAATGGAAAGCAGTCACAGGTTTGGTTTGGAGATCAGTCTCCAAGTGGGAGACTGTTAAGTATGGATCCCGATTTACCCTTGTAATTTTCTGTGGTAAAAGCGCACATTTGTAAGGCCCCCATTATGAGGAGAAGCCATCGTGCGTGAAGGAAAATCACTCACCGAAAACCAAAGTTTTCACAGACAAGAATCAGGGGCAACTTTAAAGGCCTTAGGGGCGGAGGCCCCCAAGACTTTTTTTTTCGCTGGAATATTATTTTTCGTCGGAATATTATGGCCGGAGGGCGGCCGGAAAGTGGTCGGAAAACAACCGGTCGGTTGGCCGGTGGTCGGAAGTCAATGGCCGGTGGCCGGTGACCGAATTCAATGGCTGGTGGCCGAATTCAAAAGCGAACTTGTCTTCTCAAGGGCGGCCACACATGGGCAGATTGGAGGGTCCGATTTGGACTTATTCGCACAAGGGCGGCCACACATGGGCAGATTGGAGGGTCCGATTTGGACTTATTCGCACAAGGGCGGCTACACATGGCTGTCTCTCATAAGAGAGGGCAGCCCTTTTGGCCTATAAAAGGAGGCCATTTCTACACACATTTCATAGTGTGAAGTTGATGCAACAAGGTGAGTGTGAGGTGGTGAGAGTGAAGCAAGGCGGGAGCTCTATCAAGGGTTTAATCCCTTTGTAAACTACTTCTTCTTTTGAAGTGCTAAGGCCATTGAGTGGCTGCTTTCCCGTGGACATAGCCCACATTGGGTGAACCACGTATATCATGTGTACTCACTCTCTCTCTGTCTCTCTCTACTCTATAATCTCTTGTGTGTGAAATCTATCTCTCTCCATTAAGTAATCTACTCAAAAATCTATTTAGCTACGTCTTATTTTCCTAACAACATCAAGTACTCTCTCTCTCTCTCTAACTAACCTACCTAAATATGGCTATATTCCCACAAGTCTTGGCGCACATGCTAATTGTAATTATGCAATTTAGCAAGATCCAACTAAGCAACATGCGACTAAATAATATCCAAGTGAGCAACATAATAGACTCAGCAATATCCGACTAAGCATTATCCAGTCAACACATGGCATGCCTCGGTGGTGAATTTCATAGGAATTCAACTCGGGTCCACACATCCCTTAATCAAAATACATAGCAACTCTAAAATTCAAAAAGATGAATTACTACTTATTCTCTCTATAACTAGGGCTAGACTTCATGTTCCACAGCTTTCCCAACAGCAACTTCAGCTTCAACATCAGTTATGAGAACATCAACATGATCAGAACCATCTCCTTCCAGCATTGAATGCTCAGCTACTACAATTGTCCCAGCTATCTACACTTCTTCATCATCATTGCTCTTCTCCACATCTTGCTTGTCTTGCTCCTTCAGTGGTTGGCCCAAACCTTCTGCTGGCTCTATAAATAGGTGAACTTGCTTTTCCTCTTGCTTTACATCTTCAAGAACCAATTTCTCCTTCATCTTGGCTTGAAGCTCCTGCACCTGACCAACCCAATACTACCTTTTCTTTTTTAGATGGTCAACTTCAACCAACAAACTTGCCTCATATGCACTAACAAAACCATTTTTTACCAATTCATAGGGATGCTTCAGCACAGTACTCAACCTCTCTCTCATGGCTTGCCACGCCATTTGCATACCATCCAGCATTTGTTGTCTAAGCACTAGCACATCCCCTTGAGACATGATCACCCCATTGACATCCACTTCTTCCTTACACAACACCTACTTTTCTAAATCCAACAAAGGCTTCAACCTTTGATCCAATATCTGGTTTTTCACCTGTAATTCCACATTTCTAGCAGCCAATTGCTCAAGCTCATTGTTAACTCTACCCTCTAAGGCTTGGGTCCACTCTTTGAACATCCCCAATGACATTTGTTGGAATTAGGCTTATAGGAAAACACACACAGCTTAGAGAACATGAAGGAAGCTCAAGGCACAGAATAGAGAGTGTTTTACTTAGTGTGCAATGGAAAGATAGATAGCCCTAGAGTGATGGGCATAGATACAATGCACGGGGGAAAAAACCTCGTAAAGAGGGAAAAAATGCCCCGGGGGTCCTAAGTGTGTTCACACACATCACTACCACATGTATATGGTAATAAATCCCCCCGGAGTGATGCGGTGGAGAGTTGACACATGAGCAAAGGGAAGTGCGATGCCCTGAGGACATGATGAGTCCACAAAGAGGAGTAATCCCAAAGCTTTGCCAAAAGCTTCAAACTTCTCACGAGACAATGCCTTTGTGAAAAGATCTACAAGGTTGTCCTATGTTGGCACATAAGCCAAGTTGACCTCTCCTACTGAGAGCCTCTCCCTGACATAGTGATAATGAACCTCAATGTGCTTTGTGTGAGCATGAAAAATTGGGTTCCTCGTAACTGCCAATGTGCTCTGACTATCAGTGTAGATAGTGTTGGCAGTGTCCTATCCAACACCCAAATCAGCCGTAAGGCGTCTGAGCCATACACACTCAATCGTAGCTATGAAGACTACCCTATACTCAGCCTCACAACTCAAAGTGGCCACAGTAGGTTGCTTCTTGCTCAACCATGATATACATGAACTGCCAAGCATGAAACAAAAAACACTTGTGGACACTCGCGTGTCAAAACAACTAGCCCAATCTGAGTCTGAAAAAGCGTGTAAGTTTGGTGGCAATGATCCCCCCTTGGGATAAAACAAGCCAAGATGTATAGTGTTACTCAAGTAGAGGGAAATCCTCTTGACAGCCTGCCGATGCTTAGACCCTGGGCTATGCATAAATCTATTGACCTATGAGACTGCAAACTGAATATTTGGCCTCGTGTTGCATACATAAATGAGGCAGCCAATAGCATTTTGGTAAAGAGTGACATCAACAGGATCACTAGCATCATGTAGACTCAACTTCAAACCTGTTTCCATGGGAGTGGCAATAGGTTTGCAATCCTTAAGTCCAAACTTACATAGCAATGTTTCTATGTAACTTTTCTAACACAAGGCAATACCACCATCACACTGCTTAAACTATGCCCAAGTAATGATGCAATAGCCCCAAATCTTTCATCTTGAAAGTAGCATTCAAATCAGCCTTAAATTCCACAATATGTGCCTCATTGGGACCAGTGATCCAACAAATCATTCACATAAAGGACAACAATGAGAAGTACATCGCCCTCATGCTTGACATACAATGTGCTTTCTGTTGGACTATTACAAAAGCCTCGTTTGACCAAATGAGTGTCACCTTTCTCATACCAAGCACAAGGAGATTGCTTCAACCCATACAAAGCCTTCTTACATCTGCACACTTTGTCCTCTTGTCCTTTCTTGACAAAACCGCAAGGCTGTGTTACATAGACTTCCTCAAAAATGTCACCATTCAAGAAAGCAATAACAATATCAGATTGATGTACATCCCAACCAAAATGAGCTGCCAATGCACATAGAAAAAAAATAGTAGTCATACGACAAGTGGAAGCAAAAGTTTCTTCATAATCTATGCCTTTTTGTTGTGCATAACCTTTTGCAACAAGTCGAGCCTTATGGTGATCAACCTCACCATCCAGCTTGCATTTCAACTTGTAAACCCACTTTGTACCAATGGATTTTTTGCCAGGAGGCAAATCACAAAAAGTCCATGTGTCATTTTCTATAAGTGCATCATATTCTGCTTGCATGGCAGCCATCCAATTTTTTGAATTATGTGCTTCATCAAAAGATAGAGGCTCCTCAACATCATGTAAGCTAGACACAACCAAAGCATAACAATCTAATGCATAAGAGTCATGGCGAGAACCTGAACAAGTAAGGCTAGACAAAGGTGCATCCAATTTACTATCATGCAAAGTGTGCACTAGCCATTTTGGGATACCTCTAGCCTGCTCATTTTCAGCCCTTTCCTCATCAAGTACATCATGTACATCTGCATCAGTAATAGGTTGATCTGTAACATTTTCAGAAACCCCCATAGGCTGTACATTTGCCTCATTGGAATTTACTTTCGTACT